>NW_022602920.1:0-30783 GCF_008692095.1 Etheostoma spectabile | reverse complement strand
TAGTCAGCTATATGTAGGGCAACCTACATACCTACAGTGTGTGTGTGTTGTGTGTGGGGTGCGCGCTGCAGTTATTCAGGGTGTTGACTTGACTTGACACAGTTGTGAGTCTTTTGGGCCTTGACAGCTGATTAGATCATGTGTTTATGATCAGTATCAGTGGTTTTAATTCCCAGTTCAGTGAGAAAGAACTTGATTGGTCTGCACAGAACTCTCACCTCAACCCCATTGAACACCTTTGGCATGAATTGGAACAGTAACTGTGAGCCAGACCTTATCATCTAGCATCAGTGTTGGGCCGTTATTATTGATCTTGTGGCTGAGCAAATCTCTGCAGCCAGGCTCCAAATCTAGTGAAAATCCTGAATCAAGAAGAGTGGAGGCCCATGCAGCATATTAATGCCCATGGTTTGTTGGAATACACATCTTCAACAATCACATATGGGTGGATATATAGGTGTCCACATAGTGTTTTAGTATATGTTTTCCGGAGAGGAGGAAAATAACCAGTGCATTTACACATTAAAATCCCTGTTTTGTCCCACAGAAGCCAAGCAATCTCTGTATAAAAACTGTATCTTTACATGCAGGGATCTGTTCAGTGTTATTTGAGACCCGTATGGGCTGCATGAACAAGTGGTACCCGAGGACCAGAAGTTCATCTTCTCTGTGGGGGAATGTTTCGGCTCTCCCCTATGATCGTCCTCTTCCCCAAGCCGTCTGGCCCTACATGCCTTTCTGGAAAAAGTTTGTGGCAGTCTGGGATAATCTCTTCAGAGTCGGTGAGCAGTATTCATTTCCACCAGAAAGTCAAAGTGTAGCTTGGAGTTAATAATTAATAATGAGTAATTCTGTTACAGAAACAGGGTTGCTATTTAACCCTCCTGTGATGTTGCGGGTCAAACCGAACTGAACTGAACTGAATTGGACTGGACTGATCTGGACTGTTTGGTAGAAAGGTGGCATTAGCGTTATGGGCCCCTTGGCACCCCTTTTCTGCTACTCCCCAATTACTGACTGTTAACACTAAGGGCCCTATCTTTCACCCGGCGCAGCGCAGTGCAAAGCCCGACCCAAGTGTCTTTGCTATTACGACCGCCCAGCGCCCACATCATTTAAATAGCGAATCACACCTGCGCCCATCTTTACGCCCATGGGCGTGCTGGTCTTATAGGGAGGTGTGTTCAGGTGAATTCTTGGCATATTGCAATCTTTAGGCAGTGGAAGTGATCGCCCCATTCACTAACAAAAACCTGGTTTAAAACTCGAAAATGCATCTTTCATTTCATCAATATTTTAACTTGCACAGCCTACGCACACTAGCCTGTTACACACACAAAGAAGTGCACACACATACAAAAGATGCAAATCCACCGTAATAGCAATGCTCCAAGGTACAAACACGCCTGGCTTTTAAAGGGAATAGGAGATGACACTGATGGTTTATTGCAAAACCACCTATGAATTAATGACGACACTAAGTACAACCCCTTAGCTCGTTAAAATTGGACCCAAAAGGTTACTATAGCTCCCGCTTCATGGCCATTGCATTAACAAATCCTTTCTAGGGCACTAGGCTCTGGTAACTCCCACAAAGTCACAAATCCACTACACAATTCCTGCTGTCCTTATTCCTTAGTCCCCCCATATTCCTTCAGTTGAAAGTGTGTTTTCTTTGCCATCTAGTGGCAAAAATGTCAAGCCTGTCTCCTCCTAGTGTTGGTTCTCCCATGTGAAATAAAAAAAAGATGAATTTGTCTTGTAGCTGAAGAGCTTGTGAAGCAAAAAATGGAGGACATCCAGGAGAAGGTGAATCTGGACCAGAACGTGGAGGGTGCGTACCCACACACCTGCGCTCGGTGATCAGATGACGGTCACTGAGATCCTGGCAGCATCACACCGAACTCCTGCTGGCAGAGTTGACACAGTGAGTAGATGCAGTGTGTGCACTCTGTGTGGAAGGGAGGGATTTACTGTACAGTAGTTAACTTTTCCTACATTTAGTTGTCTCATCCGCGTAACAGAGCAATGCATGCATAATGCCTCATTGTAACAGAAAATTGAACACTTTTATGTAACCTAGGCATGATTAATACATTACATTAAAGACAGAAGATAACTGTGCGTTCCTCTCTGTTGCAGACCTCCAACACTATCTCATGGTCTCTGTATCAAATGGCTAAGGAGCCAGAGATCCAGGAACAGTTATACCAGGAAGTGATAAGGGTTTGCCCTGGGGACAGGGTGCCAACAATATGACATTGCTCAGATGCCGTTCCTGAAGGCCATCATCAGAGAGACTCTACGGTTAGAGACCTTCTTTCATTTTTATTTGTATATTACATTAATAGGACACTTGATTGCAGGACATGGAGGTCTGCAGTGACCACTTTGTTTGTTCTGACAAAGAAGAGAAACATCACACCCAAACTGTGGACATCTATCTTATTACTAGACAAATACAAAATTGTACTCTATCCATTGATTAAAAACCATGTTTGATGCCATGTATAATAGGGAAAATATAAAGTTTCATCATTTCCTCCCTGAAAGGAATAGTTCACACATTTTTTGGTAAATTTCCTAATTTGCTTTCTTGCTGCTGAAGTAGATGAGAAGACACTTATCAATGGTTTCTCTTCAAATGTTAGTCGAGTAAATTACTCCTGTTGTTGCAAGAAGTTACTTTTCCCGAACAAACAGATAAAACTTGACTCCTCACTGTGTTCTGTGGTCACCAGTCTGTATCCAGTGGTACCAGGAAATGCCCGTGTCAGTGTCGAAAACGAGATTGTGGTCGGAGATCATCTCTTCCCCCCAAAAACGTGAGGAACGTGTCCGACACAACATAATCCTGAAATGTTCTGACATTTAAGACTTTAAACTTTGGAACCTCACTTTATCTAAAGTTAATAATCACAAAGCTTTAAGCGTAACAGCTACCGGTATGAATGTATAAATGTCCTGTGCACATGTGACTTTCCAAGGAAATCCCCAATATTGCATTGTGACAGGAATGTCCTCTCTCCAGACACTGTTCCACCTGTGCCACTATGCTGTGTCCTATGATGAGAACATTTTCCCCGACCCCCACGCCTTCCTGCCACAGCGCTGGCTTCGAGGAGTGGAGGAGAAGTCCAAGCACCACCCGTTCGGGTCAGTGCCGTTGGTTTTGGGATCCGGGCGTGTCTGGGCAGACGGGTGGCTGAGCTGGAGATGTATCTCCTCCTATCCAGGGTAAGGATATGTCATTGCTGTTGCTGCCATGGCCGCTGATCTGCTGCTTCTCTGTCAAAGCTGTTATCATTCATTTTTGGTGCTTTTCTGTAGATTAAGAATGGAAGTCTGTGTGAATCTTGTTCATTCCTTTTGCAAACACTTTTTTGCGAGCACAATGTTTTTAAACTACACTACATGGTCAATAGTACATGCAGACTATAACATTACACCCACATGTGACGCTGAACACGTCATTTCAAAACAGTGGGCATTAATCTGTTCCCAGAACATCCTCCACTCTTCTGGGAAGACTTTTTACAAAATGTTGGAACCTGGCTGCATGGATCTCCTCCCATACAGTCCAAGAGCTTTAGGGTGATAGGCCTGGCCTTCAGTTCATCCTAAAGGTGTTGGATAGCTTTAAGGTCAGGGGTCTGTGCAAGCAAAGTTCTTTCACAACAAACAGGAGAAAAAAAATTATTTAGGGCCTGGCTTTGTGCTTGGAGAATTGTTATGTTGAAATGGAGCGGGACTATAAATATCATTGAATGCTGTTGCATTAACCGCTTCCCTAGTAAATGACAGTGTGCAGTTTTTTCTGCCAGGAAACTAAATCAATGGTATTTAAACAAATGTAATTATTATTAGTTATTCTATTATTATTTTAATGTAATAAGTTTGGCTTTATGCATGTTTTACTTAATTTTAATCAGAAAACTTTTGGATGAAATTTATACTTCCAAGGACAGACCCTCCGTCAGTAGTGTGGTGAAGGAAAGCTCTGTATGATTGAAGCACCAGTACGTCTGCAGATTATTGTATCAGTATGTAGCAGTTTATTATTATTATTATTTTTTTTTACATGTTTGTGTCAGTGGGTTTTGACTACCGCTGCACCCAAACCAACATTTCAGCCGTATGACCTTTAACTTAGAGCCAGTTAAACACGTCTCTACCCTGCTTTCACTCCCAGGAAACCGTTATTTTTTGCTACATTCAGAGAGCTGTATTGATCTGAAGTAGCTATCTAACCAGAGCACAGAGGAATGGCTGTTCTTCTTTTGTTAGTATTGGCATGGAATGGATACATAACACATGCCATCTGACCATAACGCTAAAGCCTGTTACAATCAGTCCGCGCTGCAGTTAGTGCAATGTGGACGGTGTCTGCACTCTTTGTGCCTCACGTACAGTGAATGCAATTCCTGCCAAAAAAAGCATTTCATGTATTTCTACTTAACAATGTCTCTTTTTTTTTATGTTGAAGTTGATAAAACCATACGAGATAAGGCCGATCCTGCTGGACCACAGTCAAACCGATCACCAGAACCCTGCTTTGCCCTTCTAACCCAATCAACCTGCAGTTTCTGGACAGAAGAGTCGAGCAGGAGCAGCCGAGAACAGCAGCAGGAGTTTCTCTGTGAGCTGTTTTAGTATTCACACTGTGTTGCCTGCCGGTCACCAAGCACTTGTTTTTTAGAGCGTTCACATGGTGAGGACTGGCTGGAATACACCAAAACTGTGGCATAAATATGTAAGCTGAATAAAAAAGTTCCATAGTAAATAGTGTAATGCTGTATGCATAGTCTTTGATTGTTGTTTTATGGAAATATGAACACTTTAAGATTTATTTAGTTTTAATTTCCACAAATGGCATGTGTTTTTTTCAGTTTTAGGCATAGCTGTCAGCACAGCTTTACTGTCTGGAGTTCACATGTTCTCCTGTGTGTGTGTGTGTGTGTGTGTGTGTGTGTGTTCCTTTTAGTTTCCCCAACAGGAACGTAGTTATGGGAACAGGCCACTTCAAACAGTTCTAACCACTACCACTCTCCCACTCCCCCCAAAACCGATTTTACCATTTGCATGGGGGCCATAGGAACTGGTCTGAGGGGTAGGGGAGTGACGCAAGCACAGCAACGGTCTTTATAGCGTCATCACTTGACTTTAGCGCCACATGCAACAACAAACCAGCATGGAGGAGGCCATCGGAATGTTCCTGTTGTGCCTTGCCGGATCCTCATAACGGAGTTTGAAGACGGCGGCGTTTAAAGACCGGCTGGAGCACTTAACAGAGAAACACCAGAAGACAAAGGCTCTAGTGTAATATGATCCTCAGCATCAGTCCACTTTTCAGAGTACAGCAATCCGTCCATTCTAGTCGTAATTCACTAGTCAAGTCATTATTCAGGTAGTCAGTGTTTTGCTAAAGGAGACGCATGGCTTCTACAGATTGCGCGCAGTGGGGTGCGTGATTTGTAAGTTGGACCAATCACCGTAGACCTAGTTTGAAAGGGAAAAGACCCTACGCTGAGTAGGAGCTGAAAGAGTTATACGAACTGCGGTCAGAGAAACTTATAATCTCCTAAATTGGTCCAGTCCGAACACAGAAAAAAGGTTCTATGAACGCTATTTCTGACGCAAATCCTCTATGAAAGCTAGGGAACAGTAAACACCAGAAAGTGCAAACTCGCAACGAAACTATGACAGTAACTTCTAATAAATTTTTCGTCCACAAACCAAACCAACCAACAAGTGTAACGTTCCAACTTCCCCACTCTGTCGTGGCAGCCAGCCCTAAGTTCCAAAGGTTCCCACTGAAAACGTTAACCTTTAAAAACCTGTCCATACAATATAGTTAAATGGGGTTATGGGTTATATGTTGCAGATATAGACCTAAGGTACACTTGTTATAATTTACAGCATCAGGACAGTTTATGGTACCCTGGAAATCCAGAGTTCTTGTGAGAGCACAATTGGAATTCACTCAGCGAGTTACTCTAGCATCGAGTACTGCTGCTCATTAACATACCTGTAGTCAACTGCACCAATCACATTGGTGTATCTGATATGGCGGGCCAGAGGCGAGCTAACAAATACACAACAGTACAATCTACTAGTTAGCTCCGCTGGTAGCTGAGCATATGGGACTCTGGATACTGCACACCGTGTGTTGTTGTGATTGGGTGTGTTATCCAATTGCGTGCAGTGAGATTTCAAATGCACGCTTGGTGCCGCCTCGAGATGGGCGACTATCATTAATTGATGCCAGCCCTAATCTTTCAAATTTGGGATTGGATTTCTAGGCTAAATTTATATGGGATTGAGTCAAATTAAACTACAGTGAATGTATTTATGGCAAGAAGGAACAACGTCACCCAGTGCAACAGTGTGACCCGCTGATGTGTTTTAATATTTCACACAACAATGGAGCTCTATGGCACAGGGGAATAAGATTGATGAGAATTGGAAACACAGACAATACTTGTTAGTAAGATCACTTTATTGTTGCTGTTATTCTGTTCAGGGGATTTGTTTAAAACAAGAAAATATGGAATATAGCTGGCCCTATCCTTTTTTAAAAGCACTCAGAGCTGTAGTTAGTCCATCAGCACTTGGCGCCTGCTCCTAAAAGTTGGTAATTCTAGAAGGTATAGATTTTTGTAAAAATGTTTGCATCACCAATGCAGTGCTTTTTCCTTTTCACTCATTCAAAACTACTAATTTTACTGTACATATAACAAAAAAATCTCCAAATCGTTAGTGTTGAGGAAACTAACATAAAAATAAAAGTATTGGTCAGTGAGTGGGAATTATCACTTGCAAACACAGGTTTTTTTGTTCGGAGAGATTTAGTAAGTGTTTGTTGTACATAGAGAAATGTATTTTAAGGTTTTAAGAGTGTTAGAATTGTGATTCAATTTAGATTCAAATTCCCAGTTTGTTATGTGTGCAGTATAATATTTCATATGTCTTAGTGGGTTGAAAAGACACACAATATCAATTCTAAGCCAGCACATACTCTGTAAAGAGGTTTACATCATTTGTGAGGAAAAAAAAAGGGTGAATCACGCACAAATTGCAACAGAAAATCGGTCAAATGTTTATTACTCATAAAAGTCTCCTCTATAACTATAAAAGTCTAAGAGATCCAAGTGCTTGAAAGCATTGAAAAATATGGAAATCAAAGATGCACAATTGCCCATTGTAGCCCATTTAAGGGGAGACACTAATATTGTCTTACGGGACTTCGGGCTTTTTCATTTTGTAAACCTATAACATGCACACATATATACACCAACAAAGGAAAGGCAAAAGCATAAGGTAGATAGATAGATAGATAGATAGATAGATAGATAGAGCCCAAGAAATGGGAAATTATAGTGTTACAGCAGCAAAATATCAGTCCCACAGCATAGAATATACATATAAATGAGATACTAGGATACAACATACATACCATATACATGAAATAATAATAGGATAAAATACAAGAACAAATATTGAAATAAATACAAGTTGGGAATACTTTAATGTAAACACTTTCCATGGTGATATTGTTGGTAAAAATTTTCCCTGTTCACCTGTAGTGTCGTCCTTAGCACGGGCTGCAACGGGAAATTGTGGCATCACAGTTTTCAGTGTTTTTCAGTACTGTCCACTACTTGAATCACTCAGGACGTTTTATGTTATAGAGGAGACTTTTATGAGACTAGATTAGTTGAAGAGTCTTTGTTGCAATTTGTGTGGGGTGTGTTGCATAATGCCTGTACTATAAGTACTCCTCATCACCATGTCAACCTACTCTTCCTCCTGATTTTGTCTAATAAAGGTAGACAAGTAAAAATGTGTATTGTTGTACTTGCTTATTTACATTGTGTGAAACTGACACTGTGTCCCAAATCCAAATGACTATTCAAGCAAAATAAAGTAAAGTCAAATCAGTGGCATGCAGGCTATAAAACATATGTTTGGCGTGTCCTTGGTTGACTATAGTGTCCGAGAATTTAAAGCACAAAGTAAATTAATTTGGTCCACATAAAAATTTAAATCAGTGGTGTAGAGATGAGACAGGTAATAGAAGAAAGTAAAAAAAAAAATACAGTATAATAAAATAAGATCTAGATCGTTGGAACGATTTGGTTCTCTATGAAGTTTAATTGTCAGCGGCATTAGAAAGTTTGATCTATGGCAGCACACATTTCCTGTTAGCTGTTAGTATGGCATAGTAGGCCTATATTCATATAATAATTATTAATATATGTAGTCATATGGTATTATCTCGTCATTAACCTACCAATGAACTAGTTACCAAACTTGCAGAAAACTTAACTTCTTATTTAACATAGGCTATAACTCCATCTTGTGATAAGAAGTTGTGTTATTACAAGAAACGAACGAGAAAGGCTCTATCATTGCCACAGGTACTGTAGCCTGGAGCATCATATAACATGACTGTTAACACATAGGCTCCAATCATAGCATATGGCATGAGCTATAGACGGAGGCCTAAAAAACATGTTGGTCGCGCCAAACAGTGGATCAATATATTTAACGGCTGACTTCCACGCACTTTAACTTAGAACAGGACACCCATAGACATAATAAAGAGTCTATAGTCTCTTTATATGTCTATGAGGACACCACCCTGACGTCCACATGTGGGAGGGTGTGTCCTGTTGCGGCATGGTTGTCAAAAATGGTTTGCGAGTGACCTCTTGCGATCGCAATACAAATGCGCAGAAGCAAAAACAGTTGAAGAAATGAACTCTGGACTCTCACTGACCTCTCGCATTTCTTTGCCAGCTCCTCCTCCTTACAGCCGACCGATTCACACAAAGCCAGATCCCCTTAGTGGCTCAAATGCGCATCAGCACCGTTGGCACCATGTTCCTCCCTCTGTAGGCTGTATATAAGACCTGCCTATCATGAAACACATATTGTTTTTGTGTGTGTGATTTACATTATATAAGTATTTTTTGTTTGTTAATGCCAAGCAAGGTTACATTTTCTGGAACAAGTGTTTTTGTTTTTTGTTATTTATAGTTTAATTACACTGCAAACTGGCATTTAGTTGTAATCAAACTTTTAGTGGTCACTACTTAATCTTTCGTGTTTTTGTTAAAAAACAGTAGTTGTTTGTAATGTAAGTATGCAATGCACATATTAAGCAGAGATAACTATAGATGTTACTGTATGGGAGGGGCGGGGTCACTTGAACTGTTCTGTGCTGAAGCAAAGCAAAGGCTCATGGGAAAATAAATATGCATATATATAATATATATATATATATATATATAAATATATATATATATAATATAAATATGAGCTTTGGGTGGGTTCTGAACGGTTCTGTCTTAGTTAAAGTGTGTTTGATAATGTTCTGTTAATGTTTTGGGTATGCTATCTTGGTTTTAGTTTTTGGTTGATTAGTGTTCATGTTTATCAGACGGTGTCTGGGCGGTGAGAAAGTGAGAAAGATCATGTAAACAGATTGGAAGTAATATAATATATATTATATAATATTAGTAATATTGAGAGAATATTCCACACAGTACAATACTTTGGAAAATTGCGCTGTTTCTGCGTATGTTTATTCTCAGTTTTTTTGGAATACATGTACTGTATTTATTACATATTCTTAAAGTCAAAGTGTCATGGAAGAAAATAAACAACATTTAAAATGAGTAAATTAATTATGTAGTTTATTTTTATTTTTTATGTTTGCATGTTTAAAGCTATAGTGCATAGTTTCTGTCGCCCCAAGCTGATCGCGTTCCACCCCACCCCTCCTCCACGCTTTTGCTAGTAGCCAAGGAGGACACAGATGATTATAAAAACATGACGACTCTTCAGAAGAGGTAATTATCTTTGCTTGATTTTCTGCATGCAAAAGTTGCTGGTTGACATAATTTCTGAAATAGCCATGCTGATAAATACAGAGAGACTTTTGTGGAGCTGATGGTCTTAATTAGCTTTGTCATTTGGCAGTGGCTTCAATGGAACAGACGTTCATTAAAATCAAAAAGTTACGCACTAAATGTTAACTTAACATGCTTATTTTAGACAACACAAAAAATAATTTATGTTTCGTAACGATTTTTAGTACTGACTACTACTGTAAACTAGTCTACTGCCTCAACTTCCAGCTCTGTGTTAATACAACTTGACTGATAATTTCACCTTAACAGGTGTAAAAACTTAGACGGTTTAAGGCAACTGGTTTCCACGCAAATTTCTAGGAAGGTCATCTCATTCGGGACGGTGTAGTAGCCACTGTTTTATTGATAGTTTCCGATTCTGTGTCTAACCCTGGTTGATTAGCCAGTATACAGTATATGTCCCTTTGTTTTGTCAGTTATATGTTCTGTTTTCTGTTTTAAACTCACCTGTGCATTACTGCCTGGTCCCTCTCAATCAGCATGACTGTAAATGTGTCGGATTCCTGGACAGATAGTTGCCCTAAAAATGAGCAGACAGGATTTTGCTTAGTGGCATAAAGTACTGATGACTTACAACAGCTTTGACACATTAACCACTTCCAGTAGTTGCTCTAAAAGTGGTAGGCCCTAAATGTCATGCCAGATCATCCCACTAAGAGATTACTAAATCACAAAATGTCACAAGATCATGACTGTTTGGAATTTTGTCATCTGTTACATATCCCATTTTACTTATTTTTACAGCCTTACATCTCCTTAAAGGTTGTAAACAAAAAGTCCTTTTTCCAAGCAACTTTATTTATGAGCCATAACATGAGAGTTTTAGTACCATTTGCACAAGTTCTCACATTTCTGTCTACAATCAAGGTCATTAAAGTGCTCTTTTGCATCTCTAATTTGAACAATCAGACAATCAGTAAGTCACACTGTTTTTACCTGAGTTTACCATCAGTGGACTTTGCAAAAAAAGGGTTCCTTTCTCCTTTTCACTACTGAAAACGTTACATTCACAGTGTTTTCTGTCCGTTTCAGTATTTAAAATGTTCCAATATATCTGAGATCAGGTTATATAAATAACACATTCTTGTTTAATTTGTTTGCTTTATTGCTATTCTTTAATAGGATTGAGAGGTGTTCCTCCTGACGTCTTCCAGTGGATTCTGAGACTTTTCCTGCTGCTGCAGTGTTGTCTTCAGACCATCGCTTGACCGCAGTATTACACCTGTCCAGCAACAACTTCCTCCTGAGGATTTCTCATACAGTAAGGAGAGTCTGGTGGGTCCAGGTACACCTCATCAAACAGGCGCTTCAGGACAGCATCTGGTCACTCAGATTATCTGTAAAACATGCCAGATTCCGTGTTAGATTATATTATCTGTCGTTCTTGTATCTTGATTCAATCAGGGTCAGTCGACCATGTTTAACGGCAGAAACGTTTAGTCTTAAATGAAGGAGAATCATGTGTTAAACAGGGTGTGTGGTGTAACTAATGTCAACATGATTACATTATGTTGAGGAAATGTTAAAATTGTTATGGTTTAATTGACAACATCATCTTAAAAATGTATGGCATCAGATACACTGTGAAATTATGCAGGAATAAATTCATTACCAACTGATTTTAATTCTGATATCTTGAAGTGTGAGAGACTCCTTTGAAATCGGCCTAACTTATGAACATTTTTTTAGCCTGCTTATCGACAACTAGCATGACATGGTTGGTATCAATGGATTCATTTTAATGTCTAGGAAGTAATGACAAAAACATTTGCAGACTTCTAATTCCATACAAAAACCATGCAAACCCCATTAACCTCGCTAGATAATGTGTTCCCAACATAATGCAGTTTGTGCTAAGGCCCACCAGCAAATGTACTATTTTTTGTGTGGCCTTTTTGGCCACACTTGTTTTTGACTCGACAGCTTAGACAGGGAAGGGGAGAGCGAGGGGGCATGACATGCAGCAAAGTGCTTGTGTGGGACCAAGCAGTTAAGCAAGAGGAGTCACAAGGGAAGTTCAAAAGTAACAGTTTTTATTTCCCAAAACTTGTTACAACTACCCCCTGGACACAACAAGCAGTGGTAGTGTCCAATTAGGCCACCTCCTCTCTAAAACTGCTCCTGCTCTAGGCGCCACCCCTTTAAGCTAGTAGATATACTGGTTCCTTCACTGGTGTGGAATCCAACACTGGTAAACACAAAAACAAATAGTTATGCAAACAGAATGACAATCCAAAAGTAAGCAATGGTGCATGCTCCCAAACAAATAATTCTGTATGGTCAACTAAAAATATAATGTGAAACAAACCAAGTGTGCTGTGAGTTTTTGTAACTAAATAAGTGTTTGCAACAAATGTTTAATGTGTGTGAAAGTATATCAACTAATCCTAAGAAAATACAGCATCAACTAAGGAAAAATATAATTGCATGAGGTTGAACTGGTTGTGTGGACATCAAAGTGCCACTGGTCAGAATTGAACCTGCGCCTGCTGCATCAAGGACTGGTACTCTGTACATGGGCACTCTACCAGTTGAGCTACCCAGACGCCCTGGCAAATATACTTTAATTGGAAGTTTAGACATTTTAATGTTAAGCTACATATTTTATGAAAATGTCTTATCGAGTTTCTATTAACTTTCTCTTGTTTGCTTGGTTTGGGTCCTAAACTAAACAGCATGTGTGGCAAAATTGCAGGTGTTTTTAACATAACTTATAGGTCTACAACCCACACGCGTTATAGGCCTATAGGTTATGTTAAATTCCTTCATAAATGGGGACAATGCTGTCTGCTGGTGTCACTTTCACATTGCGCTAAAAGTAACGGATATGGGTAATCCACAGAACTCCTGATGGGTGGGCGACCTCCCCCTTTAAGGTTTGATTAACCTCCCTTTTCTGAAACAGAAAACCCAGATTTGAACAAACTAATTTTTCATTAAAAGCTGCATTCTGAAATGGACCCCTGGAAGCTGCCCAGCTAACAGTCTGATCTGTCAAGTCAAGGGCCTTCCTCAAGGGCACCTCAGTGGTGGTAATGTGGGGGGGTGGGGGAAAGGATCTTTCATGTCCTTATACAGTTTTTATCCTGTCAGCCATTATTGAACCAAGGACCACCCCGTCACAAGCTCCCTTCTCTAACCTTCAGGCCAACACTAAATGCACTAAATTCCCCTCCAAATTAATTTGATTCAATAGTTAACTGTTGTTACAGAATGGCCCATTTCAGAATAATGTGATACTGGATTATAATTATTGGTTCATCACTTGACTGTTGAAGCTGGTAAAGTTGAGCTATGGGTTTACCTGATGGGTAGCTTGGGAATTTACCTAGTTGTTCAATACAGTTAATAATGTATTTGTTGATCATATAATTGTAAAGTCATCAATAACTCAATTTGTAAAAAATGTTGGGTATATGCCACGTACAAAGAGCGCCTACAAGTTACAAGTCAAACACATGTGATGATGACAAAAAGGGAACTATTTTCAGTGTAATTGGGTGACACACCAACACATACACACACACACACACACCCACAGCCCAACACACCCACACACCCACACACACTAACACGCGTCATTCATCCGAAGAAAAGCCACAGCTTGGCCAGCACTTGCATCCCACAGTCAGGTCTGCGGCTGAGCTTTACACCAACCCTACTGTAGGTGAGACGGGTGCTGATCAGCCCTTTTACTACAGCTAACTGATCTCCTGCTTCACAAACGGTCCTAGCCTAAGTTAATTTGACTTTTAAATCTAGAAATATAAATTTCTGTCTGAGCCTTTATTTTTCTTACTAGAGCTGAAGTCTGCGGTGGCCTAGTCCAAGTCCAAGTTTTGTGGTGGAATATTAACTTTAATTCGGCTTCAAGAGGGTAGCTTCCACATGATCGAGGTTTTACAGCCGTAGCCTCAGAGAGCAGAGTGGGACGGACTTGGAGACCAGTCAGGAGCTCCCGATGCGCCAGTAAACATCCAAAATCTCACCAGCAAAGAAAACAAAATGACCAAGGTAAGCATAAGCGATGGTTGTTTTTAGCAGCATAAACTGAGTCATTCACCATGTTTAACAAGTTTATTAAAACTCATTTAAATCCACCGTCAAAAATTGTTGAAGCGATTGCGAGTCCTCCTGGATCCCCCACTAACACAGAACGTTTAGGGAACGTTAGGGAACGTTAGTTTTTGGTTCTCTAAAGGTTCGTTCGAACCAAACCAAAAGCTAACGTTTAGGGAACGTTCCCTCCTGGTTATAACGTTCTCTAAACGTTAAGAGAACCAACCAACGGTAACGTTCCCCTGCGGTTGCGCCGTACCTTCACACAACGTTCCCGTTTGGTTGTTTTTGGTTGTTCGGAGTTAGAAGTAGCATGGTTTGTCACTTGATTTATTCACTCAAAAATGATTTGACTTATAAAATTTAAGAAAGCATAACATTTATTTTAAGGCTGATATCAATTTAGCTTAAAATAGTACTTTTGTGCTTGACTTCGGTTTTTTAACTGTCTTCGTGAAACAACTAAAAGAGGAATCTATCAATGGGACGATTTTCACAACTAAGATAATTCACTTCTTTATTCAGTTTGAAAACCTAACCGTTACAACCCCACACCAGTAGGGGGCCGCTGCTCTGAGCAGACCGATTCCCCCGTTAGAAGAAGAGAAAGCCACAGGACGGACCACGCGGCTCAGCTCACGGAGAGGTAAGCGAAATACTTTGCAGTTTAATGATGTTGTTGTTGTGTTGTAATGGGAGGGTTGTGGTTTAACATTAAACTCTTCCCTCGTATGGGTTTGTTATATTCCGGTTCTTGTTAGGTTGACCAAAAATAAAAGTTTGGCTGAAGTAAACAACTAACTTTAGTTAGTTTTCAACGTCGTCCGCCATTGTGCTATGCTAGTCATGCAGTGAGCTGCTCCAAGTCTTTTCTGTTTAGTAAACTATTGTGCACAAACCATGTTCTCAATGCTGAGTTTATGTGTTGAGCCCCAGGTGAGACTTGGAGTAAAGTTTCATGTTGTGTCGAGCCTTCTTAGTGTTTTAAAAATGTTGATTTTGATGCTATCATAGAAGGGCCCGTAGTAGCACTCCCATTCAAAAGGGCGAGGCCAGAGTTGGGCTTTAAATGGATTGCTTAAATCTTTCCCTTTGTTTGCTGCTGTGCACGACGTTTCTGCTTTGTTGCATTGTAAGTTTTGTGTAATCATGTTAAAATGCTTTTGTTTATGTTACAAATAAGATATCCGTTTTCGGTCTTTTTTTAATTAGTGTAGTACAGTACATAAATAAAGCCAAAATAATCAAAATCCTTAGTCCAGGTAGATAGGCAGCCATCTTGCAACGCACTTTAGCCAGTTATCGTCAAGCTGAGTGAAGGCTACAGCAAGGGACGTAATGTGTTGCTACACAGCTGCAGTACTGGCTTTACACTATGCATTTCTGTGGATGCTGTGTCTCCCCATTACAAAGTATCTGGGGTACAATGCAGAAATCTTGTCACGTTCAATGTTTACACTGACTGTATACATTTTAAATATTTTTGCAATCAGTACAAATTGTATGATCTGTTATTTCAGATGAATCCGGATGGAGACATTTGAGGAGAAGATGGATTATCTGCTCATGCTCTACAGGAGCTCCATGTCACCTCGCTCTGCTCCAAATCACAGCGTGCCATTTGCCCAACAGCAGCTGGGCCAAATATCCAGTTAAAAAATATGGCTGTGTACAGGTAACCTATTGCTGCTATACTATATGTAAATAAATAATTTCTCTGTATGGAACTGCTTTTCTTTCTTCTTTTTTTGCACTACTGGATCACAAATGTTCTCTTAACATAGATTCCTACGCCAAAGCTGTGGACCGGTGTCGGCGGCTGAGGGACACCAGCATCCAGACAGAAGATGAAGCAAGTGTCCAAAAAAGGCAGCGCCGACGCCCAAGGAGGTTCATGACAGATTCTTCAAGCGATGGTAAGACCTTTATTATAGACTACATTTTTTCACATATTTCAAATCACAGATTTTGCAATGGGTACACGCTATATGGTCTCTGTATTACAGATGAATCTGTTGCACGACCAGATAAACTGTCCAGGACGGAGCGTGCGTCTGGAAGCCCTGTCTGGAAGTTAAAATTTATGTATGCATTTATATAAAACAGTCATATTTCTTAACATGGAACCAATGACAGTCAACATGGTGCATATCATGGGATTGTTCTAATGTTTGTCTCTTCCTGTCTTTTTTCAGCTCAGCAGATAACACTTCCTCCACCACCTGCATGTAAGTTGTTTTAATATATATTTTGTCTGATATAAAAGAATAGGTTCATATTTTGTAATGGCATGTGCAGGCAACCTATCAACTTCATCTTATAAAAAAATCATATAATTTATTTTTATATGTATCAACGCCATGCAGGAAACCAGCTGGTTGCCCAGAGCAGGATGAGTCTTTAGTGACCCTACCACGGACTGCCACTTCATCTTGGGACACAGTTGAAGGTACAGTTGCTTTGATTTTTGTATTTGCAAAGAAGTACAATTTAATGGCAAGGATCACTAGAGTAACACATTTTTGTTGTTTTAAACAGAAGAACTCACACAGAGGGAGGTGGCTCAGACATGGAGATCAAAATGAGAGGTAAGACTCAGGTTGCTCACGTGTTTGTATGTATGTATGGATGTATGTATGTGTGTATGGAGAGGAGGAACAATATGGAAATTAAGTGGCCATAGTTCTGCCCTAAGACAAACACTATATAATTGCATAAAATCTAATATCTTAACTGAACTGACTTCTCTTACAAAATGAGATTGTACAAGCTCTACACTGTATGCATAATCTGTTACTATATGTTTTACAGCAATTTTTCCGGTCAACCTTCGGTGGTTGTACTGGAGGTGATGCCGTCCGCCGCATGCTGCTGATACAGTACAGCCTGCGGGGAAGAAAGACAAAGAAAGCCTTCCAGGACCTGGCTGTATGCAGGGTTATAACAGGCAGGTTTTATTTTATTCTTCACATTAGTATTATGCTTAGCTTGGCTGACAAGAGGTTTTAATTTGACCTATAACTTTGCTTCATTTTGACTTCTACTCTAGCGGCCTGCCAGAAAAACTTCCCTGCGCTGACTGCTGCAGAAGCGGAGGATTTGATTGGGCAAGTTCTGAAGTTTGCCCCACACACACGGTAAATTTAAGTTCTTCTGCATTATGTTCATAAGAAAGTTCATCAAAAAAAATGTGTTAATGTGTTCATTCTTAGTATTACATGTCTAACTTTTGTTTATTTCTTTATAGGCCAGCTGAGAAGGACTGAGCCATGGAGCCCCTTTTTAACTTTTTTATTAATATTGTTTTAGTGACTTATTTTGCACACACTTTACAAACCCATCTTTATGCATCTTGCACTACATTTACACTACATCCTTATCTTTGTTGTTTCTTTTTCAGTTGTTTGAATATTAAAGTTTTGAAATGCCATCAAGTTTGCCTGTTCATTCCTTCCTACTAATATAACTTTTGTATGTATGTACGTGTGTATTTACAGTACATACATACACACATAGAGTATGGGTGTTGTTTAAAGGTTAGGGGAATAAGCTTTTCTTAACGTTCTGGGAACGTTCCCTGAAGGTTTGTTTTGGTTGTAGTTTGGTTGTCTGCTGGTTTATTGGAAGGTTTTCTTAACGTTCTGGGAACGTTCGTTTTTGGTTACAGCGAACGTTCCCCTAACGTTAAGAGACCGTTCCGTAACGTTCGCTGAGGGTTGCAACGCTAAGGGAACGTTCCCCTAACGTTCGCTAAAGGTTGCAACGTTTTCGGAACGTTCGCCTAACGTTCTCTAAAGGTTGTAACTTTTAGAGAACGTTAGGAGAACGTTCCGAGAACGTTCGCGATAACCAAAAACGAACGTTCCCGGAACGTTAAGAAAACCTTCCAATTAACCAGCAGACAACCAAACTACAACCAAAACAAACCTTCAGGGAACGTTCCCACAACCAAAAACGAACGTTCCCAGAACGTTCTGGGAACCAAAAATTGTTAGCTGGGTCAGAGCAGTGTGCACATGCGGAGGGTGCACAATGTCTGCACACGAAGTAACTTTTATTTTCTTGTCTTTTAAGTCAAACTGCAGACATGTTACAGTCAGAGCGATTTGCTCTGCTCTCACTGACTGAACCGCTATGATAAATGATTGCTGTGGTGAGATGATGCAACAGGCGCACACAGGCTGGGGGCCGTGCGGACAGTTGGTGCCTACAAGCACAAGTATGTTCTTATTCACCATTTGTTTACATACCTGGACTACCTCACTCATGTTTTTAGAGAACCCAGGAGTAATTCCTTAACCTAAAGTTGAAGCCAACTGATTGGCTTTTTTGAGACATCGCGATAAATCGTTTAAAGGGCCGTGTCACCAAATTCAATACAAGCAAACTTATTCTATTTCCACCAGAGAGAGCTAAACATGCTTTTGACACCATGTTGAAACGTATTATATCAGCTACTGTGTATGTTACAGTGCTTTTATGCAGGGGTGTAGTACAAAAGTCCAAGCCCTGTAAAAAGGCATTTTCTATGGGCCCCTCCCCTCGTCTAAAGCTATTCCTTCTAGTATCTTGTGTCTCTGATCTCTGAGTTGATTTACCCTGAGGTGGGAAACTCTGAATTTTCAGTTCCAGAACAGCTGATTTGAGTTGGTTCAATCAACTCTGAGTAGGTTCACTCAGAGTTAAGCGCTTGCACCACCACTTTTAAAAGGCAGCACGAATGGAGCATGATACTACAATTCACCATGGTAACAACCACAAACGAATCAGTCGGCGGAAATACTCATGTGCACAAATTACGAGTTTGAACATAGTTTGTTAAAGCAGCACAGCGGCTGCTGCAAAAGAGAATTTGTGTGGGAGAAAATTAGCTGCAAAAGTAAATGCGTAAGTTCCAATAGTGACAGAGAAATTCATTTTTATAAGTCTTTTATTTCATATTTCTCTGCAGTAGTGTCTTAAAATATTATGACTTTCACTTATAACTTTCATGCTTATTATTATATGCACATTTAACAATACCATGTTTCTTTCAAGCCGTGTCTGTGTTTCTTCAGTCGCTGCTGCCTAAACAAAAGGCAATAAATGTCCCGCTGTTGCATATCACAGAAGATAACAAGAGCCTTAGATCCGAGGTACATGCCAGCCCAGGGTCTCTGGCGTAGGCATTATAGACCCCTCCTTACATCAACACCTGTGAATCTTCTGTGTGTGTTTGAATAAAGGGACAGAGCTGCAGAGAAATTGTTGAAGTTTCCACTAGAGCTGCGCTGCGGAAAGGCTGCTCTCGTGGTAGCTTCCCTTTTGCAACTGTCAATTAACTGCCCATTTGCCTTCTGAGTCTCGTTTTCTTGCTTGACCGTCATTATTCAGTAAGGTAAAGTGTTATGAACCTGACAAATAGTGTATTAATCGTAAGTATATTACTGGTGAGATGGTATTAAACCTATAATTGGTAAGTTCTAGGCCTACTAATCCCATTCTGATGCTGCGGTGCCATCATTAATTGCATTATAATTCAGAATCTGTTAATTCAAAGGGTTTACATCATTCACCTGCAATACTGTGGAACATGTTTTTAATGGCTCTTACTGGCTTGAGTCCAGGGAACACTACAAAAAAAAAACACTTCAGAGAGAGTTACACACTTCTGAATGCGCTATACAGTGGCCTTACTAATGTGTTCTGCATCACCAGTGTTGTAAAGAATACTGCTGTTTGCAAAATGTATCTGCTGGGATGTAAGAACTAAACCTGCTTTTTGAAACGGACCCCTGAACAAATCGGGTTACCTTGGGTTAGAGATGTCTGTCTTTGATATCAGTGTTCACTGAAACTAACTTCTACTGTGGATACCATCCCAGTGTCAACCGTTGACAGTGAGGCAGTGAATGATTGACAAAACTACAGCTCTTTCACATGATCTCCTCATTAAACGGAGTTCACTCAGATGTCACAGAACTGTTAAAGTTATGTTTTCATATTTCTGAGGACTTTCTGAAGATGCTGTAGACAAACAAACGTAAGGCTATATGGCAATTATGTGAGGACTGCACATCTTCATTGTAGCAACCAAATTACTGTGTGCATGGATAGATACAACTAGAGGGAAAGAAAATATTCAAATTTTAGTATTCAAAGCAATATTGCAAAAATAACCCATTACAATTAGGAATACACTGAGCCAACCTTTTCTCTCCCAATACCTCAGCTCAGTATCTGCTGATACCAAGACCAGTGCTCTCTTTTTCCCAACTTTTAAAACATTGTGTAAAACTCTAAGTTAACCGTAACATGAGGGCAGGTTCAACAATATTAATTACTGTTTAATTTGTTAATTATTTCTTAATTGATGAATTGACTAGTTAGTCAAGATCAAGTGTTTTAATGCCCATCAGTTTCCCAGAACCCAAGGTGATGTCTTTAGATGTTTGCTTTGTCAAAAATATGGTTGAAAACTGGTGAAAGCAGCAAATCGCACATTCGAGAAACTGGAAACAGATTTTAAAGTATATGAAAGTGGAGAGAGACAGATGTCTTGCAGAATTGCAGCAGGTGGGATTCGAGCCCTGGGCTTAAACCCCTACATATGGGTGCCTGAAACGGAACAATTGCTTGATAAATTTCATTAACGATTAATAGATTATCACAACTGTTATATATTCTGTTGAATAGTATATAGAGTAATAGAGTTCTGTAACAGTGTTTTATAAATGATAAAGTCAATGATAAGTAGATTACAATGGATGGATGGAAGACCATTGTTTTAAATTTAACTTAATTTGTTAAAGGGCTTTTCAATGAAGGCTTTTCTTTAAGGGCTTTGATTTCCGCCTTTTTTGAATGGACAAATGAGTGAGTATAAAAGTTAAAACAACCAGCAGTGGATCTGCTTATAAGATTATATTACACATTTTCAGCAGTTCAGCTGAGCATGATCACATCGGAAATCTTACCATTGTGTAACTTGTATTAGCGCATAATGATTCACTTGAGTAACTAATGAGTGATTAAATAACAGGAAGAATGCATTGTCCACATTACTCCCATTCTATGACAAAATATTGATAAACCCTGTTAAAAGATGGTAAACTATTAATTGAAACAAGTTTTTTATTTGGATAAGAGATGTGTATTTGATTACGGATTTGTTAGGTTTGCATAAAACAATATCTCATACTTCTCACGTAAAGTTTGAACATTATTCAGTAAACACCCTTTCCCTCTTATAGAAACTATGTGGGACCAATTACCCAGCCAGCATCTGCTTCATTGTGGTGAACGAGTTCTGCGAACGCTTCTCCTACTATGGCATGAAAGGTTGGTATGCATATCTTTGGTCTCAACATTATTTATTAATTTTTTTCTCTGCCAGTGTTGCGAGTAAAACAGTTTCTGACTGAACAAAGAAAAGACCAAATGACTGTTTGGATCTCTGAAAATTATTCAGTCTGCCAAGATACACATGCCAAGATATACCCAAATGACACACATGCATGCATACACACACACACACACACGCGCCAAGAGGTAAGCCATAACTAAACCCACACAGGTCTAGTAACATGTAGACATTTTAATGCGGAAATGTTGCATATTATAGCTTTAATTGGGAAAAGTCCTTGACAAAAGTTGAATTAGTAATGATACTTAGCTTGTTAAACGGTTAATAGTGTGGGAAATGGTAAATAGAAATAGTATAGAAAACGTTTGTCAATGTGACTGAACAACTGCTTCTGTAATTGACCTTTTTATGTCAAGTGTTTCTCAGGTTCAGTGAACTTGGCATTCAACTAATAGAAATTGTAGAGCAGCAACTCATGATTAATGCAATTATTAGTCTTATTAGCATGTCTATAAAATGTCAAATTAATGAATGAATGCCCAGAGGTGTTCCCAGAGCCCAAAGTTGTCTTGAAATGTTTTGTGTGCAAAGCAGTCAAAACCCAAAGATATTTAATTTATAATGAAATAAAAAACAAAACGGCATCATCACATCTGAGAAACCGGAACCAGAAGATGTTTGACATTGTTGCTTGATAAATGAATTAAATTATAAATCTGTTAATAAAATAAAATCTAAAAATCAGCAGGGGATCTCTTCATTTTGACCTAATAGCTGTCACAGTTCAGAGTTTTACTAAATGGTGTAGCTTTGGACCACCAAAAAAACACCATTAGCTTTGTGTGTTCTGGCGGTCCTCGTGTCCTCGTAACATCAGTCAGTTGAGTTGATCTGAGCATGTAAGGTAATTATTGACAGTAGTTTGTAAAAGTGTAATTCAAGGTCTACGTACTAGCTTTTATCCAAAGCGTTGTGTGTGTTTGAGTGTGTGTGTGTGTGTGTGTGTGTGTGTGTGTGTGTGTGTGGTGTGTGTGTGTGTGTGGTGTGTGTGTGGTGTGTGTGTGTGTGTGTGTGTGTGTGTGTGTGTGTGTGTGTGTGTGTGTGTGTGGTGTGTGTGTGTGTGTGTGTGATCATGAGATGTAATAAGCTCATGGGAAAAAAACGTAAGTGGACCTTGAATGGAGTTTGTTGGACAATTAGTGTGTGTGACTGTGTGTTACTGTGTGTGTGTGACTGGAGCAGCTTTTCTGGTTGCTGAGTTACCAATGTGAGCTGTGTTTACTTCAAGGCATGTTGGACAAACGGCATACAAGGTTAATAATAAACATGGACATGCAACTTGTCTCAGTGGCTTATTTAGCGATAAAAGACACATTTACAGTAAGAGCATTTAAAAATTCCATACAGTGCTAATTTCCAGGTTCATACTTATATTTTGGGTTTAATTTTTTTTCTTTATTGACCCCCTATGGGGAAATTCCAATTTACACTCTTATTATACACGACACACAGGCCTGAAATACACACGTGCTCAAGTCCTATACACTAATGGAGATCTCGGAGTGTGGGGGGGGGGGGGGGGGCTGCCAGTGCTGGACCAGCGCCTTGAGTGGCTGAGGGGGGTTTGGTGCCTTGCACAAGAGCACTGTGGCATTGCCAAGGAGGTGAACTGGCACTTCACCAGCTACCATTCCACACTCTGTACTTTAGTCCGAAAGGGGACCTGAACCAGCGACCCTCTGGTTCCCAACCCAACTCCCTATGGGCTGAGCTACTGCCACATGCTTTAATGTTAAAAAAACAGATTATTTTTCTCATACTGTCTGTTGAAATATACACGTATTTACCCTCTGTCTGAAACACTACGTTTTAGCACCTGTCTCTTTAAGTCCCCCCCGCTGAAAAATCCTTGTCTGTTCTGATCAGCGTTTCCGGATCTTCTGCATCTGGAGTCTCACAGCATTGCAGCAAGGAATAACTGTAGCGGCATTTTCTATCCATATAATTGTGACATCAAACCGTATGGAAGTCCTGCTGGCTTGTTTAAAGGCAGTTTCTAAATACAGGCAGTGAGCATTTCTCTGGAGTGGGCATTTCAACACTTGAGCAGTATTTATATACTGTAGCACCTGCTTTATAATAAAGACATGAAAATCTCACATTTTACAATACAGGACCTTTTAATTTCCTCTTGGGTAGCTCTCTAAACGGCTACCTTATTAGCATAAAATACATATTCGATTGGTTTGAACAATGCTCACAGAATGAGTTTGTGATCACAGAAATGAACCACATTGAAGGAGACTTGAGTAGTACAGGTCTTGAAGACATGTAATGGGTATTTGGACATATATGTGAGGTTTGGAGTATCATTGTGCTTGTCTGTTCACAGCGGTGCTCACGCTCTACTTCCTCACCTACCTTCGCTGGGACAAGGACCTCTCCACCGCTGTCTACCACGCCTTCAGCAGCCTCTGCTACTTCACACCTATACTGGGAGCTCTTATTGCTGACTCATGGCTCGGAAAATTTAAGTGAGTCCCTGTGTCCTTCATCCCCAAATACATCAAAGGATTAATTCAACCCAAATCCCCAAAGTGGTAATCCACAGACCTTACTATAAACAGATTCTTTGGATCAACTTACAGTGTTGGTGTCATAGACGGGGTGTAAGTCAACTTGTTATAGGCTGCATTATTGTGCACTTGACACAGAAACAGGAACCAGTTCCTGTTTAAATCAGCACACATTTTATTACAAAGCTTCCAGTTTCTTTAAAAAAATGACTTAATTTTGTCTTCTTATTCAACTGTTGCTGAGAAGGATCTTTCTCTTTCTGCCCTTTTAATTATCAATCTGAATTATCGGACAGCATTTTGTCCATGTGGGGAAAAAAAAAAAACGTAAAAATTTGTAAAGAGGACTTTATAGAACACAAAAGCATCAAAGAGCATGAAAAAAATATAGAGCAGTCCCCTCATTCAGTCTGACTGTACTTTTGAATGGTAGTGTATGTACAGTGAACATCTGTGGTTGCATCATCAGTGGCGCATGATGTTTGCAATACGTCATGCAGTATTTCAGTCCCTTAATCTGTGAGATTTGTCTAAATTGTGTAACCTATAAATGGAGATTAATCACACTGACCACACACATATATTGTATGGTAATAACAGTGCAGCTTTAACTGATTATAATCCCAGTTTGCTTTCAACAGGACCATCATCTACCTGTCCATTGTCTACGTGATCGGCCATGTGGTCAAGTCGGTTGGAGCCATTCCCACTGTGGGAAACAGCAGCATGCACATGTAAGTTATCTGGAGCGGAGTCATTTTGAGCAGGCAGGGCTGTTAGACAGAATACCTAGAGTTCCTTATTATTCAGAGGTCTACAACCAGGCTCAGGTTAGGCAGTTACAAGAATTATATTAATTGATTCAGATGTTGATTATTTATTTTTTATTATTATTAGATCAGTCAATTAGTCATACAAGATGTCAATAAAAAGCTACCAAAGTCCAGATGACATCCTAAATTGCTTATTCTGTTCAATCAACAGTCCAACATCCAGTGTTCATTTTACAATGATACACTTTTAATGTAACTAGTGTTTTACTTTTAAGAAACTTTGACCAATAATGTTTGGTATTTTTACTTGATAAATTAAATTATAGATTAGCCAAATGAATCACAATTGTTCAAGCACTAGATTAATTATTTGTCTGTGTCCCATATAAGAGAAAGCCTTCTTGATAAATTAATTTAACAATCAATTGATTATCACAGTGCATTACTTATTCTGTTAGGTTGACTACTCAATACGTACAGTGTATATAGTCAACGTCCAGTAGCATCAACAGCAGGTCATTTGTACGTTGTGTTGCAGTGCTCTATCCATGGTAGGTCTAATACTCATAGCCTTCGGCACCGGAGGAATCAAACCCTGCGTGGCGGCATTTGGCGGAGATCAGTTTGACGAGGAGCATGTAAGTCATCGAACTTTCTTTTTAGTTTGAAGACACAAAAGCTACTAACGTTTGTATTGTCTTTGAAGGACACAGTGAAAAAACTATCTGTAAACTGAATCAATAAATTCCACGTGTCCAGAATGAGTGAGTAGAAAGTACCATCCATTTTTATTGGGTCACAAAGATAAAAAATTTTGTCAACCAAAGTATTACGCTCTATACCAGGGGTCTTCAACAGGGGGTCCGCGACCCCTAGGGGGTCCGCGGAGGTACTGCATGGGGGTCGCGAAAGTTTTGGTTGATTAGACTTTTTTTTATATCCCCCCCCCCCCCCCTGCAATTTTTTCCACTAATTGAAATGTCTTTAAATACACATTAACATGAATTCAACACACTGTAGTAAACAGATAAATGGAGGCAGAAGATGTCTTTCAGTCATCAATGCACACATGGCACTATAGGACCAGTTTGATATAACACAGTTTTATACAATATATATAATTAGGGGGTCCCCGCTCCATCTCGCCATCAATTTGGGGGTCCTTGGCCTGGAAAACGTTGAAGACCCCTGCTCTATACAACAGCTTCCCTGCAATTCACCTAAGTGCCTATAGATTTGTTAGTTTTACAGATGGTTTCTTCAGGCCTTCTGCAATAAAAGACAAAAAGGTCATGGTATCAAAAGCTGCTCAACTGTTGTGCCACAGTTGGTTCACTCATAAATATTCAGTACAAGGTAATGGAAATAATACCAAACAGATGTGTGGGAAACCCTTTTCTAGTTGTGATGATCAAAACTACATTATTCAACGTTTTTGGTATGAATGTTGGATTAAAGACTTGTTGTTTCAGTGTTCCTAATGCGAAAGTCACATTATGTGTTGCGTTCCAGCCTCTTTTACCTCATTTACCTCAACAATCGGCAGCTTAAGAGCCAGATAGTTTTCTCAGGAGTTTGTTGAGACCAAACCAGAGTGAACATGTGAATATTAAACTTATATTCATCAGATGGACACAAACATGAATTCAAATATAAAATAATGTTTCTAAGTCTATGCTGGATTTGTAAATGAAAACAGACACATGGTCCAAAATAGACAAATGCAGCTTTGAATTAAAATTGTCAGAATAGAAAGATTAATAAACAAGTTAAGAATAGGTTACACAAAATTGTACAGTCCTAGAATTATTGGTGGGGGAAAAAATTAATACAGCATAGTATCGCAATATTTGCAGTGGCAATACTGTATCGATACACAGGCACAAGTATTGATCTTTTATCCTGTGTGGTCAGTTTGTCTGCTTGACAATCCCATTTTACAGCAATAGAATTGAAGTGAGATGAACATAGATATGTCTCTTTTTAGATGAAACGGATGTTGAGTTTCCTTTTGGGGACATCATTTGAAATTGGGAAAAATTTGAGGTTGGAAAAAAGGTTATAAAGTGCAATGCATTGCAATATATTAAAATCGCAATAATATTGCATTGTGGCATAAGTATTGTGATATTGTATCGGGAGGCGTCTGGTGATTCCCACCCCTAGCTAGAATTGCATGGTATCCATTAAATTAACATAATAATCAGTGTTTAGAAAAGTAATTTATAACCTTAATGAGGACTTAAAGATCACAGAATACAATATTTGAAAATAAGTCATTTAAAGTGTTACCAAATTATTCCATTGATGACCTCCAGGGCAGCGAGAGGCAGAAATTCTTCTCCATTTTCTACATGTCAATCAATGCTGGGAGCCTCTTGTCGACTGTGATTACACCCATACTGAGAGGTGAGCGTTCACATTCTTTATGTTCAACGCATGTTATATACACCCAATGAGGTTGACTGTGTGACTGACATCCCTATGATCATTGGACTATCTCCTGCAGGGGATGTGCAGTGTTTTGGTAGTGACTGCTATGCTCTGGCCTTCGGGGTTCCTGCAGTTCTGATGATTGTGGCTTTAGGTGAGTGTCCATCCAGCTGTAACATCATCTAGGCAGGTGCAATCTACATGTAGTGGTCTACTTAAGTATTGCAAGTACAGACCGGGCCTGCAAAACATCCTCTTCTCTACAGCCTGACCGATATGGCCAGTAACAATCGATACTTGAAAGTAAAAAAATGGGTCAAAACAAGCAGCCTATAAAACATGTTTGTACCTAACTTACTTACCTGCCAAAATATGAATTGATAAGGATATAGCTGTGATAAACCAATATCGGCTAATGTCAACATAAAGTCGATATAGTATTAGTGGAGCTCTGATACTTCCCCATAAGTGTTTTGTTTCAACGTAATTAAACTCTGGTTATAGCTGCTTGAGCTGCTCAATGGTCAAGAACTAATTACTGTCCTTCATACAGTAAGTGTGAAGGCAAGCAGCTGCAGCAGCAGCAGTGGTAGCAGCTGTGTGGATGTGAAATCTACAGATACTAAAGAACTGCTTGGAAAAGCCATAAAACAAAACATAAATGCACTTTGTATGCCTCCAGGATGTACATGAAAACACCAGGCTGCAACACAATGCCCTAATTCTAAAATCAGAGTCCAAATTAACTGTCACATTTAAGAATTTGAGCTAACGTTATGGTTCCTATCTGCATGCTAAAAGTATGTTTGTATAAAGTTAAGCTTTTGACAGGCTGGCCTTCCTCTTGATCAAGGCACCTCCTTATGCAACCTGACAGTCAGTTGTCTTTGCCTCTGAATCCCCACTAAACCTTTTGGGATTCATGCTTGGCTGACCTGTGACAACAAGTTGGGCTTTTATTACTGGAGGGGCCCTTTGAGAGTGAAACTAAAGTACGGGCCTCAGTGTTTTCAGGGCTCTAAGCTTGTTTACAATATGATAGATTTGATTTCTCTTATGCATTTGAAAATCCATTGTAGGAGGACAAAGCATAATATAAATGGTAAAGCACTTTGTCAGATTCTGCTGTTATGTTGGTTAGGAAATAAATATATAGCTGATATGAGCATGTTGGCACTTTTCCAAGCGGTGCAACTGTTCCCAGCACAACAGCTGAGCCGTCGCCAACATAAATTGTTTTCTTCACACCTCTGAGTTCATGCTAACTCTTCATCCATCTCGTGCAGTTGTTTTCACTGCTGGCAGCGTGCTGTACAAGAGGAATCCTCCCAGGGAAACATCCTGTTGGAAGTCTGCAATTGCATTGGGGTGAGTCATTTCCCAGTCCCCCTGAGATGATGTATTAAAATGCAAATCTATTTATTTGCAGTTCTATTTGTACTGTCCAAGAAACATTGTGTCTTGTCATAAACGAGTGACTTTCACATATTGTCCCCTTTTTCCGTTTTCATTTCTGTTGTCTTTTGGTTTGCAGTTTGCCATCAAAACCGCTGGGGGAGATGGAAGTATGACCCTCAGAGGAAACACTGGTTGGACTGGGCTGAGGAGAATTACTCGGTAACGGAAGGACTCCTACAAATCACTCTTTAGTCTTTTCTGGGGATTGGCACTCAAAGAACATTGGATGTATTATTGATGCAATGAAGCCACCAGTCTGTGTGTTTGGCTGTTAACAGAAGCGTCTGATCGAGGAGATTAAGATGGTGCTGCGTGTTTTGGTGCTCTACATCCCGCTGCCAATGTTCTGGGCTCTGTTTGATCAGCAGGTATGTGAAGACACAACACCTTTGACCCAACTCCAAAATCCATACACTATCTACTCATGTTTAGTGCACTGAAAAAGTCAAGAGGCTCTAGGGTTGGCAATGGTTTATGACTACATACCTGCAAATGTAAATTAAATATTAGTGTTAAGAGTGTTAGTGTTAAAATCAAGTAACATGTTCAATTCTTGTTGATTGTACATACTGTTACCTGTCTTCTCAGTCAGCACAAGGTTAAGGCCTTGTGTCGAAGCATTTAATGTATAAAATCCCATAATTATCTGTTATTTCTCCTCTGGCCAACACTCAACACAACCATCTGATTATGGAAAACCTCAAAGCCACATTCAATATTCCTGAGCTTTATTCCTCCTAAACTCATTCTCCATCAAAATAACACTCAGGAATAAAAGAAAACCCACTTCTCCCAAAGGCGTGTCAAATATTAACTAGTTCTTCCTTATTATTCTCTCCAAGAAAACAAACAAACCCACCCTGCTAGACACATTAGGCTAAGCTTAGAGAGAAGCTGATGACTTAACCTATATTGGCATAAGGTGCTTCTCATGTTGCTTGAATTGCCTCCCTGACTCCTCCACTTGCCTCTCTTCCTCGGGCCTTAGTCACCCCTGGGAGGAAGCATGGGAGAGGCGCAAGGAATTCATCGGAGGAGCGAGGAAACAAGCAAATGTGTTTTTAGAGGGATGAGACGTCCTTTCCTCTGATGCGTCACATGAATACATCAGCTGTTTGGGGGTAGTAAGAAACTCCTTCAGCTACATGGCTTCGGGAAGGCTGCTCTTGTGTATCCTTCCCTATAGCTCCTCAATGGTCCCTCCTGGATACTCGTTCCTCTGAGACGGCCTTCACCGAGGAAGGAAAGAACAACTTCCGGTTCAGCTGAGGACCGAGGAGTCAAGGAGCGATCAAATAAGTGACATGCGTGGCCGGGTTGGCTCGTTTGGTAGAGCAGGCGCACATATGCATAGAGGTTTATGCCTCGATGCAGGGGGCCAAGGTTCAAGTCCGACCTGTGACGATTTCCTGTATGTCTTCCCCTCTCTCCCCCCATTCTCACATAGATGTCCTGTCCATTAAAGGTGGAAAAGCACGGAAATATAATCTTAAAAACCAAAGTGACATGAGATGCAGCTATTAACAGTCATTGTTTTTCTGTATTGTAGGGTTCCCGCTGGACACTTCAAGCCACAAGGATGAACATGGCTTTTGTAAGAGTTTCTTTCATGAAATGACAAGGATGTAGAAATGTAAAAAAATCTAACATTTATTGCACTGTGATATCAGTGGTGGGTTTGAGAGTCATCTGATTACACATCTTGTAAACAGATTTTCCCTTTGGTTGGGCGTTGTTGCAATTTCTCTTTTATTCCCGTAATTTACATTGTTTATGGTCTTAATAAACCATGCACTCAATGGTTAAAGTGAATGTTATTGGGCAATGCAAACCCGCACATCCTATTAAATTCATGAAGTACATTTTAAATGGCTTACCTGTAAAATGGAATCTTTTTGTTTTCTTACAGGGAGATGTCTTCGTCATTAAACCTGACCCAAATGCAGTATGTGCATCTCCTCCTGCGCTTACCAAAAATTAGGAATAATGCACAACAAGGTGTTCTGATACAAATTCAAACCATTCAACTTTGACCTTGTTGCCGCTGACCTTTCAAGGCACAACCAAAGCCAGAAGCAGTAATGACGTATACCTGCGCTTTGTCTCTCTGCTCTGCGCCCTGCCTTGTGGTTTTACCTCTCAGTGTAGGTGGCTTCAGATTGCACTCATACAGTTATGTAAACTGAAAGAACCGAAAGCTG
>NW_022602919.1:0-45833 GCF_008692095.1 Etheostoma spectabile | reverse complement strand
TACTGTGGGGAAATGGAGATGGCTAGGTTAACTGAAGATTTTAAACACTGTAAAAAATGTATGAAACATATGAACACGTTAAACATGTACGGGCACATAATATATACCTACAGTCTCAGTCTTTGGATGGTTAGGTACGTATCGCTACCGTGACGGCCGGCATGCGCCCCGTCACAGTTACCGACAATTTGTTAATGAATGAGTATTTCACATTGAACACTTACGATTGGGTGGTCATTAAAAACAGGGCATTGCAAGTACAGATATAAAATCCAGAGTCAGAAAGGGGTCTTTAGGTACTTCACTAAGCTATGTCACAAGGGATAACCTCATCCGAACGCCAATGTCGTCAAATTGGTTCTTCAGCAATGTAACATTGCAAATTGCAGTGGTGGGATTTGAAACCAAGCCTCCAGAGAGGACTGAAGCCTTAATCCAGGCCTTAGACCACTCGGGCACACTACCTGCACATGACTATGCTTCACATCGTAACTCACACAGGGACCTCAACTAACGTAATGCTTGTTAACTGTTATCACTCTTTGTCATTTTTCTCAGGCATTGTTGATTATTAGAATATTGTAACCAGCATTAAGTGAGTAGGTGTAGGTCTGTGTGAATATGGGCTGAGCATTTACCTGGACTGAATTTGTGAACATCTTCTTTTGCATATTCACTGTAAAGAGCCATTACTCCTCCAACTGCCAAGTATTGTTCCAGAGACAATAGGATATACAGTTTTAGATTGCAAGGTAACTGTCAAAGACCAAAGACTTCATTGAAATACCTCAAGTGATCAAAACAGTTTGTCAAAATGGGAAAGGTCAGGTTTTTTATTGCAAATTCCAGCACAGTTGTAAAATTATTCTTTAAAATATGTCCATTTACCATTCAAAAACAAAAGTACAATCATAAAACACATACTACTTAGATAGAATGAACTTGTTCAGGTGGCTATGAAATGATTCCAGAGACGTGGACCCTCTGGCACAGCGATACTTGGTCAGGACAACACCCCCCTTCTTGATAGTTCCTGTCTCTGTATGAAGCTTTCTGAAATTAAATGAAGGAAAAACTGAGGTGGTTGTTTTTGGAAAAAAAGAGGAACGATTAAAAGTCTGCGCTCAGCTTCAAACAACAATTTTAAAAACAACAGACAAAGCCAGAAATCTGGGTGTAGTCATGGACTCAGACCTGAACTTTAACAGCCACATTAAGACAATTACAAAGTCAGCCTACTATCACCTAAAGAACATATCAAGGGTTAAGGACTTATGTGTCAACAGGATTTGGAAAAAACTGGTTCATGCTTCATCTTCAGTAGACTTGACTACTGTAACGGGGTCTTTACAGGTCTCCCTAAAAAATCAATCCGACAGCTGCAGCTGATTCAGAACGCTGCTGCTCGGGTCCTCACTAAGACCAAGAGACTGATTATCACTCCAGTTCTGAAGTCTTTACACTGGCTTCCTGTGTCTCAAAGAATTGATTTCAAAGTACTCTTGCTAGTTATAAATCCCTTAACGGTTTAGGTCCAAAATACATTTCTGATCTGCTACTACACTATGACCCCCCCAGACCTCTCAGGTCATCTGGGACAGGTCTACTTTCTGTCCCCAGAGTCAGAACTAAACAGGGTGAAGCAGCTTTCAGTTTCTATGCTCCTCATATCTGGAATAAACTCCCAGAAACCTGCAGATCCCCTGCAACTCTCAGTTCTTTTAAATCAAGGCTGAAGACCTTTCTTTTTGATGCTGCCTTTCTTTAAATGAATGCTCATTTCTTTAAATTTCTTATGCTGCACTGTAACTTTTATTCTTGTGTTCTATTTTTAACTGTCTATTCATGTGTTTTATTGGTTTTTAATGCTTATGATTTTTAACTGTTTGTACTTGTGTTTTATCTGTTTAACTGATTTTGTGTAAAGCACTTTGAATTGCCCTGTTGCTGAAATGTGCTATACAAATAAAGCTGCCTTGCCTTGCCCCTGAGGCCATTTTTACAGTTTAATTTCCGTCTGGATTTATTTTATAAAAAAGCTTGTAAACATCAACCCTGTTGTCTACAGTCAAGATATGAACATCATTTTTTTTAGGACAAACTGGGTTATTGGAAATTTGGGTTGCAGTGAGGTCACTTGCATGTTAAAAATGGTTGTAGGCCTTAAAGATAAATAAATAAATAAATGAATCTTCCAGATATGTATTGATACACAGACATATAAGTAAAAACTAAGCCATTTTCCATTCTAAAACACTGTCATATGTCTTGGGAGTCACACTGTGAAGAAATAATCATTATAACTTATACAGTTGAAAAATACATGCATTTTTCCAAAAAAGTCAAGACATTTTGCTCTCATGACATTTACTTATGCCATAATAACATAATAATGTCATATTTATTGATATTACACCCACAGCAATGTTATACAAGCAAATATGTGTCTAAATAGGGCATTATTTGGCCTTCCATAGAGTCTATAGGCTTTTGTCCCCTCTGGCCTTCCATACAAGAGGGGGTGCCTTTATCTCCCATATAGGGCATGTACTTGAAAAATAGACAGGACAAACACAGAGCGGGAGATCAGAGATTAGACGAACGATTCAGCGGCAGAAAGGAGCCAAAACGCGATGAATTATGGATATAAAGTGGATCAATCTTGGAATAACAGTATGGATTAAAGCCCAAAGAGGCTGAAGTTCCAGGCTGGATAGAAAATCCCCTGTAGAGGCTAGAAAGACCCGGAAAAGACCGCCGTAAACCTGAAAACGTCAAGATTTAAACGAAACCGAAAGTGAGTAAATTGCTCGTATGGTTCAAAAGTTATTAAACTATGAATCAGAGGTACTTTTTTACTCGTGGGCGAGTGTCTCGGGCTCAGAGGGTTAAGAATGAGAGCAAACCACATCACAGTAAACCTAATTTCCTTGTGGGAGTCATCCGAAAAGGATTAATAAAGATAAGTCTATGTCTATCTATGAAAAAATCTGAAAATCTTCAGGGGATGTAGCTCAGTGGTAGAGCTCATGCTTTACATGTATGAGGACCTGTCATCTCCAGCAGGTATTGTGGTAGAGTCTTTAAAAGAGCTGCAACAGATATTACCTCCTGTGGTAATCTGACTGGCAGGGTTATAGAACATAGTGGTAGATTAAGACCTCCTGTGACACAAACTAAGCGGTATACTCTCTCTTTTATACCTCAGACTATCAGACAGCACAACAAGCACTTTAAATGTACATGTTTTAAAGTCTCTATTTTACTGTATTCATGTACTTGTACTGTAATATATTTATTGTATTACACTCCAGTTTTTATGGGTGTCATGGCGGTTATGAGCACTGTAGCTTCCATTTTTATATGTATCGAAACTTGACATGCCATTAAGTTTACTCTTCTGCAAGTGGAGACATTTCACATCAGACACTTGCAGCAACAGATGATTTGTTAACAGACTGGATATAGACTTAATGCTGATAGCATAACAAATAGTAGAGAATGGTTTTGATCCATAAACCTCTGGGTTATGGGCCCAGCACGCTACCGCTCTGCTCTCAGGGGTTAGAAAATCTGTGATTGACATTTTGAGGGAAGGTGGCAACCAAGGTTCCAACAGCTTACGGGTTGTAAAGTTAAACATTTGGTAGACCTTGCAACTATCTTTTATGTGAGCTTCTTGATTACTCACACATTGATTATTCACATGTAACACTTGTGATTGGCTGGTGTTTAATGCAAAGAAAGGACTGGAGCATTTATTGTTGAGAAAATGTAGACTGACACTGAAGTATTGAGACAACTGTGACTGAAAATCTAATTCAATCTACATATCAGTCTCCTTAAAGATCTAAATAGATTTTCTCACCTCAGAGTCATCTGGAGCACGTAACGATTAGCTTCTGTCCCTCTGAACCCTGAGTGACAATCACCCTGCAGTGAATGAGATGCAGTTTCCCCCCTCTGTCCAGCCAAGACTATATTTTCAGGGATCATTTCTAGACTTTCTGACTTGAGGAATGTATTTCTAAAGTGTTTGGTCTCGCTGACCACGATGATGAGTTGTGATTTTCTTTTCTGAGCGTGAAGCTGACAGAGAGTAATGATTCACTTCACATGCTCTCTGTCATTGATGATCGTTGTTTGCTTCTTTACGGAGTATTGAGGAAGGGAAAATAATCAGAGTGGTATGTGTCGTTGCTGCTGACAGACTCAGATCATTATTCTAAGTGTGTGACAACATTATGGGTTTCACCAATTGTTGAGCCTCAGGTTAACAAGGAACAATCTAAGCAAGGTGATTGATGGATGATTCTAGTTACTTCACCAAGTTCAGGCCCAGATTCCAGGCCCAGATTCCTCTCGGGCGTGCCGCTCACTGACTTGCCCGTGTAGAGCTGCATGTGCCATGCGTAGCTGGAGCCGGCATCGCAGGCCATCCAAGACTTGAGTCTTTACCTGGCGGGCTTGCTGGGCATGTACTGACAAAAGGCGCATCCACCTTGTGGAAGTAGCGTGTCCAAACAAGAAGATGGAACATGATGGAACGAGATGGAAGAATAAATTAAAAATTTTTAGATAACACAAACACACACACACACACACACACACACACACACAAACACACTAAGAAAGAAAATTGTACGGCAATGGTACAAAAAACAAAACGAAAACAACAACAAAGCAACAAATACAACACCTTGAAAGGGCACCAGCTGCTCGTCCACCTTCACGTCGGCGCCCGGGTTGTAGAAGCGAGGCAGCTGCCGCGTCCACTCGTCCCACACCTCTCGTACGGCCGCCAGTTTGTCCGAGGCTCGGCGGGCAGCTCTCGACTCGCGGTCGTCGAATCGCAACAGTCTAGAGTACGCGTGGAACTGCTTGATTGGCATCGTGGCGCGGAAAATGGCCCTGCCGCTCTCCTCGTGCCACAGGCTCTCCAAGGCCTTGTTGCGGGACCGGTACACGCCCGCGAGGAGCAGCAGCCCGAGGTAGGCTTGCAGGTCCGTGACGTCCATCACTTTCCACTTGCCGGCTGTGGCACATCTCCTTTGACCCTCGAGGTTCGTGGCGGCCACAACTATGTCTTCGATTTGCCGCGTGACAAACAGGCAAAACGCAGACACTATGTCGTGGACGTGTTCCGCGGCGTACTCTGTGGGTCCCGGGCGCTGTAGTAGCAGCAGGACAGCAGCATCTGTCGTGTCCTCTTCTTGGTCGGGTTTGTCCTTTTCGGTGGCGTGGCAATGAGGTCTAGGGACACTGGGATGACACGTTTTCGAGGACCATTTGACTTTGCCATCTTTTGACACAAATGTTTCCTCATCCTCCTCTTGCCCCTCGTCTTCACTACCCTCTTCTTCTTCTTCTTCTTCTTTGTCGTCTTCTCCTACTTGTACTTCTTTGTCTCCTTCTTCGTCTTCTTCTTCTTCTTTGTCACTTGCATGTCCACCCTCTTCTTCTTCTTCTGCTTCTACTTCTTCTTCTTCATTCACTTGTTCTCCTTCTTCGTCTATACTTCAACGTCCACTTGGCCTTGGTCCTCATCTTTGTCGTCGTAATCTTTTTCTCTGCTGTGGTCGTGTATGTGTTGGTCCTCTTGTGACGCACACCCGCCGCCATCATATTCGTGGTGGTGGTGGTGGTGGTGTGTGGTTGTCGTCGTCGTGTTCTTCGCGGGCCTCTTGTGGGTTTTCCCCTTTTTGTACCTTGGCTTCAGCGGAGACATTGCGAGCGGCACCGCCGCTCACAAGAATCCGATGCAGCTTCAACTCCAGAGTCAAACGACGGGCCAATACAGGTGCCTGTATTGGGGTGGATCAGCTGTCAATCGCAAGATTATCAGTTCCATCCCAGTGTAAAAATCCCTGTAATTTACCAGACTAAAATGTGCCTGCATTCTACGATCATGGCCTGTGCTGACCTCCTGTTCCTCAGATCAACTAAGTCTGGTGACAATGCACGTTCAAATTCTAAAACTTCAACCTATTGTTCTAGAACTGCAACTTAACCTTCCAGAACTGCAGGTAATATTCTTGTACTTCAACCTATTGTTCTAGAACTGCAGCTTAACATTCTAGAACTACAATGTAACCTTTTAAGACTATGAGCAACCTTTTGGGAACGCAACTTATAAAAATTCTAAAACTTCAAGTTACTGTTCTTGAATTGCAGCTCAATTTCTAGAATGAAAGCTTAACTTTCTAGAACTGCATCTTAACATTCTAGAACTTCAACATAACATTCTAGTACTGGAGCTTACCATTCTAGAAATTAAAGCTAACATTGTAGAATGGCACTTAACATTCTTTTACTTCAACCTAACATTCTAGAACTGCCAAGTAACATTCTAGAACTGTAACATTTCAGAACTTTTAAGTAAAATCTTTGGACCACACCTCAAAACTTGAGAAGTCCCTCGCTAGCTCAGTCGGTAGAGCATGAGACTCTTCATCTCAGGGTCGTGGGTTTGAGTCCCCGTTGGGAAGTGGAGTTATAGAGAATGGAAATCCCTCAGTTCTGGATAGTATCCGACTGCTATATTGGGGTGGATCGGCTGTCAATTGCAAGATTACCAGTTCTAACCCAATGTAAAAATCCCTGTAATTTACCAGACTAAAATGCACCTGCATTCTACGATCATGGCCTGTGCTGACCTCCTGTTCCTCAGATCAAACTAAAGTCTGGTGACAATGCATGTTCAAATTCTAAAACTTCAACCTATTGTTCTAGAACTGCAGCTTAACATTCTAGAACTACAATGTAACATTTTAGAACTGTAATTAACAGTTTAAGACCGCAACTCTTAAAATTCTACAACTTCAACCTATTGTTCTAGAACTCCAATTTAACATTCCAGAACTGCAGCTCAACATTCTAGAACTGCAATTAACATTTTAGGACCGCAACTCTTAAATTCTACAACTTCAACCTACTGTTCCAGAACTGCAACTTAACATTCCAGAACTGCAGGACATTCTTGAACTTTGACCTAAGATTCTAGATTGACAGCTTAACATTCTAGAAATTAAACCTAAAATCCTAGAACTACAACACAACATTGTAGAACTGTAAGTAACTTAAGTAATAAAACTATTCACCTTTGAAATGTGCAATGTTCGAGTCTGCCAACCTACCGCCATCCTAGCCACTCTGGCTAACTCTCCACAAATGTGTAAAACTAAAAAGAAGACACACAAGACCAAAACAAACAAATTAACTAGTTATTCTGATATTCCTGACCAGGCTGATGCCGGTTGGCCAGTAACCCCCCCCCCCCCCCCCCCCCACACACACACACACATATTTCATCAATGTCCCGTATCATAACCAACAACAATACACAAGTGCATGAACAGGAATTAATTACAAATGATTACAATAATACAGTACCAATGCAATAATAAATGGGTACAACATGAACACATGATTTAAGAAACGTCTGCTTGTTTTCAGCCGAAAGTGGATCAGCTGCAGTGTCCTCCTGTGTGATACAGGGCAGTTTATGTAAAGAACAAAGCGATGTATCATAAACCATTGTAAAAATCAACGTTAACGTTAGTGGTTAGCGATTAGCGTTAGCATAGCAAGATAGCAATTTTTTAAAAGTTTCAGTTAGGAACATGGTTGCAAGTATGTATGGACAGGACTGTATAGACCACAAAACAAGACTGTCGTAATTTTAAATCAATTATTTAAGCCGAGAATACAGAAATGCGTCTCTCTGGTCGATGCGGCAGCCATTGTTGCCTGTTGCACATTGTATATCGCTACCCCTCGGTTTCAAGTAAGATGGCGTTCTCCCTGATTTTCTTCATTCATTGTCTATGGTTCCTAGGGCCATACACCCCTTACCCCTCGATCAAAACATTATTGGGACAGCACTCACGTGAACGCTCAAGACGTAGGGAAAGGGGTAGGGGTAAGATAGAGAAATGAGATTCAGCCTAAGACCTCTTGTGTTAATCTGACTGATGGGGTTATGGAACATAGTGGTAGACCAAGGCCTCCTGTGGTAATCTGACTTGAAGGGTTTTGGAGCGTAGTGTTAGACTTAGACCTCCTGTGACACAAACTAAGCAGTATGCTCTCCCTTTTATACCTCAGGCTATTGTAGACAGCACAACAACCACTTCAAACATACACATTTTACAGTTTTTATTGTACTTTATCTATACAATATTAATGCTCCAGTTTTAATGGGTGTTACAGCGGGTATGAGCACTCTAATTTCCATTTTAATGGATGAAATAAACATAACATAAAGACTGTACCCTTCAGCAGGAGGAAACATTTCACTTCACAAACAGATGCACTGTTAATTTTCAACAGCCTGGGAGTGGACTTTATATGGAGACAAAGCATAGAAATTAGCAGAGGATGGTTTCTATCCATTGACCTCTGGATTATGGGCCCAGCACGCTTCCGCTGCGCCACTCTGCTCCACTTTTCTGACAGTTAGGTTCGGGAACTTGTGGCAACCAAGACTCCAACAGCTTACGGGTTGTAAAGTTAAACATTTGGTAGACCTTGACACTGTCTTTTATGTGAGCTTCCTGATTTCTCACACATTTATTATTCACAAGTAACACTTGAGATTGGCTGGTGTTTTAAAAACAGGGCATTGTGAGTACAGATATAAACATCAGTAAGGAGTCAACCAAGTTGCCTCTTATCATTTTAGTTTGGACACCCAGTGAGGCTTACCGTGATGGTTTGGACTGGGTTGACTAGGGTTTTCTGCTGCTCTCAAGCAGACGGCTGTACTCACTCTGGTTTCTCTTCATAACGCACAAGTCTTTCGCCTTTTACTGAAGACTTCCTTGGAGGGGAACAACGATGCGTTGAAACTATTTTTTGTGGGCTTTGCTGTTTGGCCGAGCCTTTTGTACTTGTGAGAAACAAATTTGCTGCCCTTAACTAGAGTCAGCTAAATAATAGAAGCAAGACCCTTGGCCATTTTAATTGGCCGTTGACAGTGACTGAGATGACAGGACTCCCCCTGACTGTGACTCGGACCGGACCAGGTGTGTTGGAAAACAAATTGGCCAGACATGTTAGGTAAAGTTAGGCAGAGACTAGGGTACTGGAGACTTAGAGGACTAACACTAGAAGGAAAGGTTTTTATCATCAAGGCAGTGATTTTACCTTTGCTTTTACTCATCAGCTCTGTTTTTATCCCACCCAGAAAAGTGATTTTAGACCTGGAACGAGCCATTTTTATTTTCCTGTGGAGGTCCAAGGGGAAAGAAGTGAAAAGAAGAGTGATGAAGAAGCCAAAAGAGAAAGGAGGGTAAGGAGTGCCAGGCCTGTTATTGTTTTTAGGGAGCAGATTTACAGCTATACACATAACAGCAGCCACGGTCCCATCCAGAAATCCTAAGACTGCAGCTATGGCACGGTTCTGGATGGGATCATACCTCAGAAGATTGAAGACCTTACCCTCTGATCTTATAGTACCTGGGTCATTCTTATTACTCTAACTTTAGCATAGACTTGACTGTTATATTCAGTAAGTGCTACTTGTTGGAGGAGTTGAACATGACAATGCTACAGACTAACTGAAGATGGATGTCATTGTAATGAAATTAAATGAAGGAAAAACTGAGGTGGTTGTTTTTAGAGCAAAAGAGGAACAATTAAAAGTCCGCGCTCAGCTTCAAACAACAATGTTAAAAACAACAGACAAAGCCAGAAATCTTGGTGTAGTCACGGACTCAGACCTGAATTTTAACAGCCACATTAAGACAATAACAAAGTCAGCCTACTATCACCTTAAGAATGTATCAAGGGTTAAAGGACTTATGTGTCAACAGGATTTGGAAAAACTTGTCCTTGCTTTTATCTTCAGTAGACTTGACTACTGTAACGGGGTCTTTACAGATCTCCCTAAAAATCAATTAGACAGCTGCAGCTGATTCAGAACGCTGCTGCTCAGGTCCTCACTAAGACCAAGAAACTGGATCACATCACTCCAGTCCGGAAGTCTTCACTGGCTTCCTGTGCCTCAAAGAAGTGATTTCAAAGTACTTTTGCTAGTGTATAAATCATTAAACGGTTTAGGGCCAAACTACATTTCCTATCTGCTACTACACTATGACCCCCCCAGACCTCTCAGGTCATCTGGGACAGGTCTACTTTCTGTCCCCAGAGTCAGAACTAAACAGGGTGAAGCAGCTTTCAGTTTCTATACTCCTCATATCTGGAACAAACTCCCAGAAACCTGTAGATCTGCTACTCTCAGTTCTGTTAAATCAAGGCTGAAGACCTTTCTTTTTAATGTTGCCTTTCTTTAAATGGTTGTTCATATCTTTAATGTTTCATTTCTTATACTGCACTGTAACTTTTCTTCTTGTGTTTTATCTGATTTTATTTTTTAACTGTTTCTTCTTGTGTTTTATCTATTTTAATTTTTTAACTCTTTTTTAACTCTTTTTGTGTAAAGTACTTTGAATTGCCCTGTGGCTGAAAAGTGCTATATAAATAAAGCTTCCTTGCCTTGAATAAGTTATCAATATTAGTGCAAATCAGTATTGCATGGCTTTTCAGGTTGTTGTGGCCGAGTGGTTAAGGCGATGGACTTGAAATCCATTGGGGTCTCCCCTCGCAGGTTTGAATCCTGCCGACAACGAAAGTCATCCTTTAATTGTGGTCACACATCTCATTATACCAAATGGCAGATGTGCCTTCATGGACATTAAAATGTAAAATAGGTACTGGAAGCCACCGAAGCATCTCTCAGCATTTATTTTCGGTCTCAATGCCCAGATGTGTTGCAAGATTTGCAGTAACAATTGTATTGTCCAGCGATGGTGGTATAGTGGTGAGCTTAGCTGCCTTCCAAGCAGTATATATGGCTTTGATTCCCAGCCAGTAACTTTCTTTGAGTGACGTAACTTGCTTTGTTTGTCAAAAAGTAACCAGAAAGGTTACTCTCCCAACCCGGTTTGATAAAAAATTAGATCTTGGTTATATCGCACAAATAAGGGAGCATAACAATCAATCAAGCTGCCTCCATGAGGATCCACAGACATAGACATGTTCCACCACCTGCAATTAAGCCTGTCTCCTCAGCTTCTAGGCACCGCTGCATCACCTCTTCAGCTGGAGAGTTTGCATCTGCGTTTGTGAGCTCAGAGTTTAATGCCAAGAATGGTCTGGTCTCTCCCTCTTCCCCAGATAACAACAGTCTAGAGTACGCGTGGAACTGCTTGATTGGCATCGTGGCGCGGAAAATGGCCCTGCCGCTCTCCTCGTGCCACAGGCTCTCCAAGGCCTTGTTGCGGGACCGGTACACGCCCGCGAGGAGCAGCAGCCCGAGGTAGGCTTGCAGGTCCGTGACGTCCATCACTTTCCACTTGCCGGCTGTGGCACATGTCCTTTGACCCTCGAGGTTCGTGGCGGCCACAACTATGTCTTCGATTTGCCGCGTGACAATCAGGCAAAACGCAGACACTATGTCGTGGACGTGTTCCGCGGCGTACTCTGTGGGTCCCGGCGCTGTAGTAGCAGCAGGACAGCAGCATCTGTCGTGTCCTCTTCTTGGTCGGGTTTGTCCTTTTCGGTGGCGTGGCAATGAGGTCTAGGGACACTGGGATGACACGTTTTCGAGGACCATTGACTTTGCCATCTTTTGACACAAATGTTTCCTCATCCTCCTCTTGCCCCTCGTCTTCACTACCCTCTTCTCTTCTTCTTCTTCTTTGTCGTCTTCTCCTACTTGTACTTCTTTGTCTCCTTCTTCGTCTTCTTCTTCTTCTTTGTCACTTGCATGTCCACCCTCTTCTTCTTCTTCTGCTTCTACTTCTTCTTCTTCATTCACTTGTTCTCCTTCTTCGTCTATACTTCAACGTCCACTTGCCTTGGTCCTCATCTTTGTCGTCGTAATCTTTTTCTCTGCTGGTGGGTCGTGTATGTGTTGGTCCTCTTGTGACGCACACCCGCCGCCATCATATTCGTGGTGGTGGTGGTGGTGGTGTGTGGTTGTCGTCGTCGTGTTCTTCGCGGGCCTCTTGTGGGTTTTCCCCTTTTTGTACCTTGGCTTCAGCGGAGACATTGCGAGCGGCACCGCCGCTCACAAGAATCCGATGCAGCTTCAACTCCAGAGTCAAACGACGGGCCAATACAGGTGCCTGTATTGGGGTGGATCAGCTGTCAATCGCAAGATTATCAGTTCCATCCCAGTGTAAAAATCCCTGTAATTTACCAGACTAAAATGTGCCTGCATTCTACGATCATGGCCTGTGCTGACCTCCTGTTCCTCAGATCAAACTAAAGTCTGGTGACAATGCACGTTCAAATTCTAAAACTTCAACCTATTGTTCTAGAACTGCAACTTAACCTTCCAGAACTGCAGGTAATATTCTTGTACTTCAACCTATTGTTCTAGAACTGCAGCTTAACATTCTAGAACTACAATGTAACCTTTTAAGACTATGAGCAACCTTTTGGGAACGCAACTTATAAAAATTCTAAAACTTCAAGCTACTGTTCTTGAATTGCAGCTCAAATTTCTAGAATGAAAGCTTAACTTTCTAGAACTGCATCTTAACATTCTAGAACTTCAACATAACATTCTAGTACTGGAGCTTACCATTCTAGAAATTAAAGCTAATATTGTAGAATGGCAGCTTAACATTCTTTTACTTCAACCTAACATTCTAGAACTGCCAAGTAACATTCTAGAACTGTAACATTTCAGAACTTTTAAGTAAAATCTTTGGACCACACCTCAAAACTTGAGAAGTCCCTCGCTAGCTCAGTCGGTAGAGCATGAGACTCTTCATCTCAGGGTCGTGGGTTTGAGTCCCACGTTGGGAAGTGGAGTTATAGAGAATGGAAATCCCTCAGTTCTGGATAGTATCCGACTGCTATATTGGGGTGGATCGGCTGTCAATCGCAAGATTACCAGTTCTAACCCAATGTAAAAATCCCTGTAATTTACCAGACTAAAATGCACCTGCATTCTACGATCATGGCCTGTGCTGACCTCCTGTTCCTCAGATCAAACTAAAGTCTGGTGACAATGCATGTTCAAATTCTAAAACTTCAACCTATTGTTCTAGAACTGCAGCTTAACATTCTAGAACTACAATGTAACATTTTAGAACTGTAATTAACAGTTTAAGACCGCAACTCTTAAAATTCTACAACTTCAACCTATTGTTCTAGAACTCCAATTTAACATTCCAGAACTGCAGCTCAACATTCTAGAACTGCAATTAACATTTTAGGACCGCAACTCTTAAAATTCTACAACTTCAACCTACTGTTCCAGAACTGCAACTTAACATTCCAGAACTGCAGGACATTCTTGAACTTTGACCTAAGATTCTAGATTGACAGCTTAACATTCTAGAAATTAAACCTAAAATCCTAGAACTACAACACAACATTGTAGAACTGTAAGTAACTTAAGTAAATAAACTATTCACCTTTGAAAATGTGCAATGTTCGAGTCTGCCAACCTACCGCCATCCTAGCCACTCTGGCTAACTCTCCACAAATGTGTAAAACTAAAAAGAAGACACACAAGACCAAAAACAAACAAATTAACTAGTTATTCTGATATTCCTGACCAGGCTGATGCCGGTTGGCCAGTAACCCCCCCCCCCCCCCCCCCCCCCCCCCCACACACACACACACACACATATTTCATCAATGTCCCGTATCATAACCAACAACAATACACAAGTGCATGAACAGGAATTAATTACAAATGATTACAATAATACAGTACCAATGCAATAATAAATGGGTACAACATGAACACATGATTTAGGAAACGTTGCTGGTTTTCAGCCGAAAGTGGATCAGCTGCAGTGTCCTCCTGTGTGATACAGGGCAGTTTATGTAAAGCACAAAGCGATGTATCATAAACCATTGTAAAAATCAACGTTAACGTTAGTGGTTGGCGATTAGCGTTAGCATAGCAAGATAGCAATTTTTTAAAAGTTTCAGTTAGGAACATGGTTGCAAGTATGTATGGACAGGACTGTATAGACCACAAAACAAGACTGTCGTAATTTTTAAATCAATTATTTAAGCCGAAAATACCAGAAATGCGTCTCTCTGGTCGATGCGGCAGCCATTGTTGCCTGTTGCACATTGTATATCGCTACCCCTCGGTTTCAAGTAAGATGGCATTCTCCCTTGATTTTCTTCATTCATTGTCTATGGTTCCTAGGGCCATACACCCCTTACCCCTCGATCAAAAACATTATTGGAACAGCACTCACATGAACGCTCAAGACGTAGGGAAAGGGGTAGGGGTAAGATAGAGAAATGAGATTCAGCCTAAGACCTCTTGTGTTAATCTGACTGATGGGGTTATGGAACATAGTGGTAGACCAAGGCCTCCTGTGGTAATCTGACTTGAAGGGTTTTGGAGCGTAGTGTTAGACTAAGACCTCCTGTGACGCAAACTAAGCAGTATGCTCTCCCTTTTATACCTCAGGCTATTGTAGACAGCACAACAACCACTTCAAACATACACATTTTACAGTTTTTATTGTACTTTATCTATACAATATTAATGCTCCAGTTTTAATGGGTGTTACAGCGGGGATGAGCACTCTAATTTCCATTTTAATGGATGAAATAAACATAAAGACTGTATCCTTCAGCAGGAGGAAACATTTCACAAAAAGATGCATTGTTAATTTTCAACAGCCTGGGAGTGGGCTTTGTATGGAGACAAAGCATAGCAATTAGCAGAGGATGGTTTCTATCCATTGACCTCTGGATTATGGGCCCAGCACGCTTCCGCTGCGCCACTCTGCTCTGCTGGAGAAGGCCACGGGTTCAAATAAGCAGGTAAATCCCCGTAGTTTTAGATGTTTAAATGTGCGCACAAGAAAGCTAAGAGATTACTGTGGGGAAATGGAGACTGGCTAGGTTAACTGAAGATTTTAAACATTGTAAAAAATGTATGAAACATATGAACACGTTAAACATATACGGGCATATAATATATACCTGCAGTCTCAGTCTTTGGATGATATAGGTAGCGTATCGCTACCGTGACGGCCGGCATGCGCCCCGTCACAGTTACCAACAATTTTGTTAATGAATGAGTATTTCACATTGAACACTTACGATTGGGTGGTCATTAAAAACAGGGCATTGCAAGAACAGATATAAAATGTAGAGTCAGAAAGGGGTCTTTAAGTACTTCACTAAGCTATGTCACAAAGGACAACCTCATCTGAACAACAAGTCATAACATTGGTTATTTTCCAGCAATGTAACATTTGCAAATGGCAGTGGTGGGATTTGAACCCACGCCTTCAGAAAGACTGGAGCCTTAATCCAGCGCCTTAGACCACTCAGCCACACTACCTCCACATGACTATGCTACACATCGTAACACACACAGGGACCTTAACTAACGTAATGCTTGTTAATTGTTATCCATCTTTGTCATTTTTCTCTGGCATTGTTGATTATTAGAATATTGTAACCAGCATTAAGTGAGTAGGTTTAGGTCTGTGTGAATATGGGCTGAGCATTTACCTGGACTGAATTTGTGAACATCTTTTGCATATTCACTGTAAAGAGCCATTACTCCTCCAACTGCCAACTATTGTTCCAGAGACAATAGGATATACAGTTTTAGATTGCAAGGTAACTGTCGAAGACCAAAGACTTCATTGAAATAACTCAAGTGATCAAAACAGTTTGTCAAAATGGGAAAGGTCAGGTTTTTTATTCGAAATTCCAGCACAGTTCTAAAATTATTCTTTAAAATATGTCCATTTACCATTCAAAAACAAAAGTACAATCATGAAACACATACTACTTAGATAGAATGAACTTGTTCAGGTGGCAATGAAATGATTCCAGAGACGTGGACCCTCTGGCACAGCGATACTTGGTCAGGACAACACCCCCCTTCTTGATAGTACCCGTCTCTGTATGAAGCTGCACACCAGGCAGGTCCTGGATGCACTTGATGTGTTGTTACTGCACACGGCAGATATCACAAAACTGTTGGGTGGAGCCTCAAGTATTTGCTTGTATTACATCAAGTGACCTGCATACCAATGACCGCAAAGTTTTATATGCACATGGTTTCTAAAGGCCACTTGGGTGATCTTTGGGCTGCTCTATGGTCTTCAGCTGAAGGATAAATCCCAGAGTTGGCACACTCCAGGTTATCAAAGCAACACACATCCCTGGGTGGACTTGAACCCCCATCTTTCCACCTAATAGCCAACTGCGCTGACCTATTATGCCACAGAGACTACGCCTGTCTGATGTTTAATGAGCGGGAGCTCGATCTTTAAGCCCCAAGCATTTGCTTTATGGCTTTTTGAGGTTGAGCTGCACATGTATGCTTATCAGGCTATTTTCCTGTTTATATTTCCTTATAAATTGGGGAAGCTGACTCATGCGGAAATGTAGAAGCTGGACGTGCATTGTATTGTTCTTACATCTCAATTGGATTCTGACTTTGACTTCAAATATTTGGCATCCAAGAAAATTTTTAAACTGATGATGCATCAGTCATTTTGCTGGTGGTTTCTTGGTCACAGCAACAAGCTTGATCATTGACATACAGTTGCCCGCCACATATCACAAAACTGTTGGGTGGGGCCTTAAGTATTTTCTTGTATTACATCAAGTTTTCCAATAACATTAACAAGCATAACGTTGATCACGGGGCCTGTGTTTGTCATGATGTGGAAAAGTAATAATTGCAGGTAGTGTGGCCGAGTGGTCTAAGGCGCTGGATTAAGGCTCCAGTCTCTCTGGAGGCGTGGGTTCAAATCCCACCACTGCCATTTGCAAATATTACATAGCTGGAAGCCAACCAATGTGATGTCTTACAGCTGTGGCATTTGGCCTGAACTTGGTGATGTATTTAGAATCATCCATCAATCACCTTGCTGAGATTGTTCCTTGTTAACCTGAGGTTCAACGATTGGTGAAACCTTCCTTTCCAGCACTTTGGACTAGAAAATCAACAAATAATTGTGATAATTAATCGTGATCTCCATATTGATCAAAGTAATTGTCGTTATCATTTTGGCCATAATCATGCAGCTCAAAGAGATTTTATCAAACCAGGTTGGGCAAGTAACCTTTCTGCTGACTTCTTGTAAAAAAAGAAAGTACCACAACCCAAAAACAGTTACTGCGATGGCTGGGAATCGAACCCAGGTCAACTGCTTGGAAGGCAGCTATGCTCACCACTATACCACCATCACTGGACAATGTGATGTTCACTTCAAATCTTGTAATACATTTGGGCATTGAGACTGGTTCAAATCTGGCTCGAAGGAGCAGTCTTTTCCAGAGTTTCCCTTCAGGGATCAAAAAAAGAATTTCTGATTCTGATGTAGAGATGGACAGACAACCCAAAAGTATAATACTTGCCGAGACATAACAAGAAACAAAAAAACTGACTATTGTAAGTAATGAATGGCTTCATGAATAGACAACCATCATCCCAATGTATGCCATTACATGTAAATGTGCTGTATTTATATAGCGCTTTTCTAGTCTTAACGACTACTCAAAGTGCTTTTACATCATACAGGATACATTCACACACTGTGGCCGAGGCTGCCATACAAGGTGCCACCTGCTCATATCAGGTTTGATTTCAAGCCACCGCATATTTCAATTTCCTTGCGGGAGTCATCCCAAAAGGATTAATAAAGATAAGTCTAAGTCTATCTCAGAAAAAAGTCAAAAGAATTTCAAAATCTTCCGGGGATGTAGCTCAGTGGTAGAGCTCATGCTTTACATGTATGAGGACCTGGCATCTCCAGCAGGTATTATGGTAGAGTCTTTAAAAGAGGTGCAAAAGATATTACCTCCTGTGGTAATCTGACTGGTAAACAACACAACAAGCACTTTGAACGTACATGTTTTACGGTTTCTATTTACAGTATTTATTACTTGTAGTGTAGTATATTTACTGTATTACACTCCAGTTTTTATGTGTGTTACAGCGGGAATAAAAGGTATGAGCACTGTAGTTTCTTTTTTTATGGGTGAAATAATCTCAACATGCCATTAAGTTTACTCTTCAGCAGGTGGAGACATTTCACTTCAGACACTTGCAACATCAGTTGCTGTGTTAAACATCAACAGACTGGATATATACTTACTGAAGATACAAAGCACAGGAAATAGTAGAAGATGGTTTTGATCTATCAACCTCTGGGTTATGGGCCCAGCCCCCTCCGTTGCTAATATTAATATAAAGGCTTATATTGCAATCTCGTCACCCTACATGTAGGTGTACCTATGTTTAAATAAACACACTGTAGCAAAGTTTATGTAGTGTTTTTTTAATTTTACCTGTGTTTTTTTTCTGTGAGGGACAACTCTGTCCGGCTTATTTATGTAGCATGGAAGCTAGTGTTAGCTAACTAGCAGCCACCCTGCTTCCAAACAAATACTTTTTAATTATCTCAACACTTTTTAACAGTCAAACTGAAACACTGGCGGTGAGCTCCAGGTCCTCCAGCTGCAGACGGACATGGATAGCTTCAGACCCGCTCACCACTAGTGTTGGTGGAATAGCAAGCTAGCGTTAGCAAACTAACCCCGCTTATAAATAAATACATTTTAATTATCCTAACACTTTTAACAGTCAAACTGAAACACTGGCGGTGAGCTCCAGGTCTTGCAGCCACGGACGGACCGCCATCAATGGGTATAATGCGTGCCTTTTAAATTACATTTTTTTTTTTTTTAAGCGAGCTGGTTGGTTAGTTCGCTAACGCTAGCTTGCTATTCCACCAACACTGGCGGTGGGCTCATGGGGGGTTGTGCCGCTGCTATCGGGTCTGGAGCTTTCCATGTCTCGCTGGAGATCAGATCACGTCGAGGTTGGCAGCGGAGATTTCTAGTTTAACTGTTAAAAAGTGTTGAGATAATTAAAAGGTATTTACAGTTTATAGAAGCGGGCTGGATGCTAGTAAGCTTATGCTAGCTTTCATGCTACATAAATAAGCCGGACAGAGTTGTCCCTCATCTGAGGATAGAAACCCTGTTAACCCCTCCCCCCCATCCTGTTGGCTCAGAGCTCCACAGACTAAGTCCACAGGTACAACTTAGTTTTGCACCAAATGTATCGCAAGAAGTGTTGCAAAAGTCGACGGTGCAGACTCGCCGCTGTGGAAAAGTGACTGAAGTGAAAAAAAAAATGAAATAAAGTACAGAATTTTTTTCTACAAGCTCTGAAATCATATTCTCTAAGTGCTCACATCACATCTACGCACTCTCACATTTGCACCATATTTACCTTCATATTCTTTGTTGAACTTTATTGCTTTACAAACACCAAAGCAATTAAGCGCTGTGACTAACATTACTCTTCTGAAGTGATTTTGGAGAAGGACATCAGGTAGAAATACTCTGGTTGACTAGCATGACACCATTGTATTCATATAATAATCAATCCAGGTTAACGTGAATGACAGTGACTGCATGTTGCTTCCTCTAAATTTCAGGTTGTGGTCGACTAGCGAGGCCAGCTCGTCAGTTTGATAAACTGACCAGACCTGCATGCCTCTTGTTTCTTTGGGCTAGTTGTATTAGCTTTAGCCTGGCTGGTAGCAGCTTTCTGCTTGTTTCTTTAAGCTAACTATATTAGCTTTAAACCGGCTGGTAGCAGCTTTCTGCTTGTTTCTTTAAGCTAACTATTTTAGCTTTAGCCTGGCTGGTAGCGCCTTTCTGCTTGTTTCTTTAAGCTAACTATTTTAGCTTTAGCCTGGCTGGTAGCGCCTTTCTGCTTGTTTCTTTAAGCTAACTATTTTAGCTTTAGCCTGGCTGGTAGCAGCTTTCTGCTTGTTTCTTTAAGCTAACTATATTAGCTTTAGCCTGGCTGGTAGCAGCTTTCTGCTGGTTTCTTTAAGCTAACTATATTAGCTTTAGACCGGCTGGTAGCAGCTTTCTGCTTGTTTCTTTAAGCTAACTATTTTAGCTTTAGCCTGGCTGGTAGCGCCTTTCTGCTTGTTTCTTTAAGCTAACTATTTTAGCTTCAGCCTGGCTGGTAGCAGCTTTCTGCTTGTTTCTTTAAGCTAACTATATTAGCTTTAGCTTGGCTGATAGCAGCTTTCTGCGGTGGGAAATGGCCGGGAGACGTTGTGATTATGTTGCATTAATCAGGGGGTTTAGTTTGTATTTGAGGAGAACATAAAACCCCAACTACTGTAGCGTCACTCACTACCCATCAAATACTATGACATCACTGTGTCAGAGGCAGCTGTTGCCAACGGTAGGCTACTTTTCTACACACGGAGAGCCTCACTTCCCATACCAAACCCCGTCGGACTAACGTCACATCCACACGTTGCCCACATGGCTACCTGTCTTAAAGGAGAACGGTCGGATGGTAATAATCATGTAAAGGAGAAACGGTGAAAGGTTACTTTTCTATCAAGCAGCAAAAAAGTATTAACGTCAACATCGTAACGTCCTGCAATGTGACTTTCGCGCATGCGCACATCGCGATGTCAATGCTAAAACACAATATTGTTCAGCCCTAACTGACGGTATACTTCAGTAAGCTAGTTTACCACTTTTATCTTGGGTAATGCCACATGTAAGTATATCTTAGTTTATTTAGAATCCCAACATAGGTTATACTACGTACACTGTATAACAATACATTACGTGTTTCTTTATTTCATCTTACATTTTTGCTAGCCTGTTGTGTAGTTATATTGTTTTTACAATTATCTTTGTTTAATATCTGTGACTCATTACTATCTAAGTAACTGGTCATTGTGTTTTCTCCCAGTTTCACCCTTTGTTACTCAAATAAACGTGCTACAAGGATCCCGGTCTCCAGTGCTTGATGGTGGAAGGTGTTTAGCTGCTGGTCAGATTGCACAGCGTTACGTACGTGAAAGACAAGACATATTTCATGGTAAGTATTTCCAGGTAATCTCTGGATCTCTAATCTCTGCACCTCTGTTATTCTAATATTACCATGTAATAAAATTGAAACAGGCAGTTTTGCATTTTCCACCACTGATTCATGGTTGTTTGACAGTAACTACCAGAAGCATTTCCAGGTAATCACTACACCTCTGTCATTATAATATTACTACGTAATAAAATAGAAACAGGTAGTTTTGCATTTTCCACCACTGATTCATGGTTTTTATTTCAGAAACTGCCGGAAGCATTTCCAAGTAATCACTACAGCTCTGTTTTTGTATTATTACCATGTAATTAAATCGAAACAGGCAGTTTTGCATTTTGCACCACTGCCTTCTAAATCTCTAGCCATGCGCCATTTCTTGCCTAAAACAATATAACCAACAATATGTTAAATTAAATTTCATAGATGTAACTCCCTGATGGTCTAATGGCTAGGATTTGGGGCCCTCACAGCTGCAGCCGGGGTTCAGTTCCCGGTCAGGGAATGGTCAGGACTTGACAGATACAGATTTAAAAGAGCAAGTTTTTGGTTGATTTGTCAAATTCTTCCTCATTAGTTTAACGTTACAAAGAGTACCATTTCCTTTAAATCAGACCCCGACAGAGGATGTATCCTTTTGTCATCATTGATGGGTCATAAACACTTCATCTGCCTCCATCTCAATAACAATTCTTTTCATTTTTTTCAAGCAGTAACTAAACCCCTAACCAACATTTTTAACTGAAAACCAATGTATGTGAGTGTCAAGTAATGTTATTGTTGTATTCAGGTCCAAATTTTGACATTTTAGCGCAATGCAAAGGTGCATAAAAGATTTTTTTTCTACATACCTGGAGCGATGCAAAGCAGGGGTGGCCAACTAGTCAAGGAACAGCAAGAGACTTGGTATTTAAGACTACAAACTGACTATGTGACAGATGTGTAATCTGTCATGTCCTGCCTTCTGAAGCTCTAGCCAGGCGCCATTCCTCGCCTAAAACAATATGAGTCATTCCAGTAAGTGAAAAAAAAACTCACATCTACAAAGATAAATTTGAAAGATGTGATTCCCTGATGGTCTAGTGGCTAGGATTCGGCGCTCTCACCGCCGTGGCCCGGGTTCAATTCCCGGTCAGGGAAGGGTCAGGACTTGAGAGACTCAGGTGTGATGTTTGAAAGAATAAGTTCCTGGACTTGATTTTTATTTGTCAAATTCTTCCTCATTAGTTTAAATGAACTGACAACATCAGTTATATGACTTACAGTTCTCAAAGACACACACAATCTCAACTGGTTATCCTTTAGACAGCTAGTCTCTTTTTCTTTTCTCTCACTTTTTGTCTCTGTCTGGCCTTATGTATTTGCTTGGATTACATCAAGTGACCTGCATACCAATGACCGTAAAGATTAATATGTACAGTACATGGTTTTCAGAACTGTACCTTCAGAGAAAGGTAAGGCCACTAGGGTTATCTTTGGGCTGCTCTATATTCACCTGCAGAATGATAAACCCTAGAGTTGGCTCACTCCAGATTATTTAAGCAACAAACGTCCCTGGGTGGACTTGAACCACCATCCTTTCGGTAAACAGCCGACTGCGCTGACCTATTGCGCTACAGAGACTGCATATGTCTGATGTTTTTTTTATTTCTGATTCTGATGTAGAGATGGACAAACGACTCAAAAGCATAATATTCTTGCCATGACATAACAAGAAACAGTAAAAAAAGAGGTCGGCGAGATAGAGTTCAAGACCCTTTTTCAGGACACTCAAACTTTGTCGCTCAATATGGCAGGAATTCTATGCATCCAGGGCCAAGTGTTTTACCATTTCATCCACTACGGGTCCCTAAGGAACTTTACATGTGTTGACAATAAAGATGCTCACAAAACGCTGCACTTGGAATTGCGTTTCTCATGCACATTCATTCCTCTTAAATACAAAGAACTGCTAAGTTCTTTATTCCCAATATCAACTCTTAGACATTAGTTCCAAATGAAAATATAGTTGTCAGAAGTGGGATTTGAACCACACCTCCAGTGGAGACTGCGACCTGAACGCAGCGCCTTGGGCCGCTCGGCCATCCTGACTGATCCAACAGATCTTCAGTAGGACCTGTCTCAAAAATGATTATATAGTAAATTAAATGACATGTCTGACGGGGCGCTACCTATACCATCCAAAGACCGAGACTGCAGCAATATGTTCAATGCCTGTATATGTTTAATGTATTCATATTTTCGTTATTTCACAATGTTTATTCTTCTCATCGGGTAGGATTGCATTTTTCTTAGGCGGCATATTCCCTGGGCCTGGTGGTATCTGGCTGCACCAGAGCACCTGGGATGTCAGGCTTTAAATCCCCACCTCTGAAAAGTGCCGCTTCTTAGCCAGATATGTCTGGCCATGTCATAAATAATAGAGGCGAGGCCTCAAAACTGCGAATATATTGGGGCGTGATATTTAAATTACAATCGTTTCAAGCCGCTGCATTTATCAATGTACGATCATTCTTACGCTCTGATTGGTGTGATACGAACGTTTCATGAATCTCACGTGAAGCCTGTCGTATGTTAGGTTAATAAATGAGGGCCATTAGCTCTAAGGATGTGCTTCAATACATAACTGAAGTGGACACACTAATGAGTAGCACAATGGTGCAATCTGTTTACCTTGTCATAAGCTAAAGCCTTTTCCCAAGCTAAAAGAAAACAAGGCGCTCTTCTGCAAAAGCACAGCTGGGAGTGCTTGAGAGTCCTTTGAGGTGCAGCGTGATTTTAGGCTGAGATGCTTCGGGTGTGTTAAGGTGTGAGCCCAAATAGTCGTTGGACGACAAAGACAAGACAGCGATCAGGTGATAGAACCGGGGTATTGATGTCCCATCCATGCAACCGATGGATATGATCAAAACCTGTAAACAGCCCAACCACATTACTGGAAAGTCAGCATTACTACAGGATCCTGACAGGGTAGTGGATGTCAATTTTTTTTAAATGCCAGAACATGACTTGCCACTTTTCATAGGCTGTCAACAACTTTTCCAGCAGGTATATCATGATTCACCTCACCGTGGAAATCAGAGTTATTAGAGGAAGGTTTTTTTTGATGGTTGAAGCCCACATGGCTTCCCATGTGCCAATCTGCTGAAATTCACCCCAGATGGGACTTGAACCCACAATCCCTGGCTTAGGAGGCCAGTGCCTTTTCCATTAGGCCACTGGGGCTTTACATCCCCAGATCATCCCCATCACCAGTTCAGGAGAAATACATTTACAGTTCTGGAGATGTAATGAAACAGTAACCTTGACCTTTGACCTCCAAAATCGAAATCAGTTCATCCGCAACTCCTAGTGGTTATGTATGCCAAATTTAAAGTGCTTCCCTCTAGGCGTCCAGAGATATTGCATTCACAAGAATCGGATGGACAGACATGAGGACACAGTCACCTTGACATTGAACCTTTGACCTCCAAAATCTCATCAATTGATTTGCGAGTTCAGATGAATGTTTTTGCAAACTTTGAAGGAACACAAACATGGGCGTTGTGATAAGATGGTGCTGTCTATCGTTGTTTCTGAGATCAACAATACCTTCTAAAGTTGAATAGCTATTGCGTACCCGGTAATATTAGAGAAGAGCTCTCGATGCCACTGTAGGCGGACAATCTAGAAAATTAAGTTACTTTACACTTTAAACTGTTACATCTCCTCTGAATTACCATCTGCAAATTTCCAAGCCTCGTTGGCATACCGACCACCATCTACAGGAGGTAAATCACTGGCTAGCTATGCATGAGTACCTCATACCTTTTACCAGGTTCAAGTGGTTAATAGTTATGGTCAAATGAAGCTTCATTAAGCTTTCTGAACAATGTTCTTCATTTTCTGAACGCATTCACTCAGTAGTGTTTTATTATTGGTTATGTATCTGTGATTACCCTAGAGGTGCTCTCAGTCTAGCACCTCTCCCCCTCATGTTTGTTAGTTTTACACTGTCCAGCATAAATCACTGACACCATACCTCACACTCATCCATGCATACACCTTGCATACATGTATACAACCTTTGCACACAGTCTTTTGTCTCCCCTTTTCATGGGGTCATTACAAAGCATATAGGGTCAATTTTAGCCTTTGTGTGAGTACATAGGTTTCCACATACATAGTTTTTATTAAGATTGATGACCAAATTGTTAGTTTTTCTGAAATTTTGCGAACCATTGCAATGCCTTTCATAGCCTCATTGGCGCAGTAGGCAGCGCGTCAGTCTCATAATCTGAAAGTCATGAGTTCAACCCTCACATGGGGCAGGTGTTTTAAAAAACAAAAAAACACTACTGCTGCTGAAAATACAGTGACAGGTGGTTGAATACTGGCACAAGCACATGAATGGAATTTGTCATTCTTTGGTTATTTCTGAGATTGATACAATGAAAGGAATTATTTAAGAGTGGTAGCAAACCAATGAAAAGGGTTATAGAACATAAATGGTATGTCCTTGGACATACTATCCAAGCAGGGAGATGAGTACAGAGATGTGGGTGCTAGCAAGATGGATGTAGGTTGCCCATTGTTCATTTAGACTTACCAGCAACATTGTTATGATACAAACCTGCTTGAAAAACAGTCACAATTCTATTTAAAGACTTGTGCATGGAACACATGTCAAATGGACAACTCATCTAGCAGAATGTGCAACTCTCCACCTGAACAGGGACTTGAACCCTGGACCCACAGATTAAAAGTCTGACGCTCTACCGACTGAGCTACCCAGGCTTCTAAAGCTATTGGCTGTGGAAAAAATAATCTCCTGAACTACAGATTGAAGTTTAAGTAAATGAAGACCATTAAGCTGTTGCCATGATCACGGTCTTCTGGACAGCAGGAGGGTAGACCATAATTTGCACAATGCCTGAGAACACCAAATGTTATTGCACAAACTGGTTGAAAATTGGCTGAATTGACCAAAACGGTTAAAAAGCTCAAAGTCCCAACTCATCATGGCCACTTGCAGACTGTGAACATCCTGCAAACCTGCATGACAGATGACAATAGCGAGCACTTCATACATATCACACAATCAAGCTGTTGCCTTACCAGGGACTTGAGCTGTGGTATTCTTTTTCGCTCAAAACGTTGATAACCTAATGCAATTTAATGGCTACAGACAAATAATCTTTACTGCTAGTGGGTACAATAAAACAACTCTCCCTCTGGTTCTGCTTCTATACTCTTAGTGTCCTCATGCGGAAGCACTATACGTAGTTTGATCAAAAGCCCTCGTGACAGGAAAAATCCACCAGATGACTTGCCATCCAAGCAGGGAGATCAGCACAGAGATTTGGGGGCTAGCAAGATGGATGTAGGTTGGCCATTGTTCATTTAGACGTACCACCAACATTGAGCTACCCATGCTTCGAAAACAGAGGTCTGTGGAAAAAACAATCTCCTGAACTATAAATTGAGGTGCAAGTAAATGAAGAAGATTAAGCTGTTGCCATGGAAGGAAAAATCCACCAGATGACTTGCCATCAAAGCATAGAGATCAGCACTTCATACATACAGATGACGTTAGCAAGCACTTTTTACATATCACACAATCAAGCTGTTGCCTTACCAGGGACTTGAGCTGTGGTATTCTTTTTCGCTGAAAACGTTGATAACCTATTGCAATTCGTGGACAAATAAACTTTATTGCTGGTGAGTACAATAAAACATCTCTCCCTCTTGATCCGCTTCCTCTTGACGGGAAAAATCCACCAGATGACTTGCCATTCAAGCAGGGAGATCAGCACAGAGATTTGGGTGCTAACAAGATGGATGTAGGTTGGCCATTGTTCATTTAGAGATAGCACCCGCATTGTTATGATGCAAACCTGCATGAAAAACAGCCACAACATTTTTTTTAAAGACTTGTGCATGTTACTTACATGATACAACAGTGTCTGAAAGTGTTCAGAATTGCCAAAGTGTACAACTAATCCAGCTCATCCAGAACTCTGACAATTTTGCTCAATTTGGCCTTAATTGTTTCTGGACATCTGTTCTTTTTAAACAGTTAAAAAGCAGGCCGGTTAGCTCAGATTGTTTGAGTGTGGTGCTAAAAATGCTAAGCACCGGCAGACACTTTAGGGGTACTAAAATCGCCAAACCCTACGCCCAAGAGCATCTGTATCCACCTTTTGTTTGCACAAATCGGCCATTAACGCAAAAAACAAGTCTCAATCTCTATAGCTCTGCTTTCCATGTCTTTTGTTGCAAGGCCAAAAACATACAGTTGTAAGGTTGTCTGCTCAGTAAGTGCAATATGAGTCACAGGTAACTGATGTGCCTAGCATTCAATCTATTTCCTTCACCAAAAGCTAACTGGCCACCTAATTAGTCTGCCTTTTTTAAAAATGTTACCTCGCTCCTGAATTTCAGATAAACCGTGGCAATTCAGATTTGGAAATATTACCTTTTCTTGCAACCACGTGGCCTAATGGACAAGGCGTCTGACTTCGGATCAGAAGATTGAGGGTTCAAGTCCCTTCGTGGTTAGAAATTCCTGTCTACCTCCAGAAAACAGAATGGGAGCATGTTGCATCTTGGTTTGGACTCTATAGCTATGCTTTCCGTGTCTTTTTTGCAAGGCCGAAAACATATGCAGTCCCTACAAACCATACACAACCAGGTAACCCATCCAGAACTCACCCAAATTTTGCTTGATTTCGCCTGGTTTGTTTTTGGAAATTTTTCTTTTTCAAACACTTAAAAAGCAGGCCGGTTAGCTCAGATGGTTTGAGTGTGGTGCTAATAATGCTAAGCACCTGCAGACACTTTAGGGGTTATAAAATCACCAAACCCTACGCCCAAGATCATCTGATTCCACCTTTTGTTTGCACAAACAGGCCATTTACGCAAGTGAAGAAGTTCTTGTATCTCAAAGGCATATGAGGTTGCATACAGATGGAGAGAAGGAGGAGGAGAGAGGTACCTAGTGCATCATGGGAAGTCCCCCAGCAGTCTAGGTCTATAGCAGCACAACTAAGGGATGGTTCAGGACTCACCCAAGCCAGCCCTACGTATAGGATTTATCAAAGAGGAAAGTCTTGAGCCTACTCTTACATGTGGAGATGGTGTCTGCCTCCTGAACCCAAACTGGAACCTGGTTCCACAGGAGAGGAACACTCTGGCTCCCATTCTACTTTTTGAAAACCTGTTCTTGACTTGCCTTTTCCCACATCCTCTGAATGCTTAGCTAACTAAATGACTTACGTTGGCCAATAATTGTTGCTTTTTCATCTTCGTTGTGATTGTTGTGTGCCTTCAATATCATATCATATCAATATTATGTGGATATTATGAAAGAAACTGTCTAGCAAACACTTGCAACACTTTTAAAGGTTCCATGGTGTAATGGTTAGCACTTTGGACTCTGAATCCAGCGATCTGAGTGCAAATCTCGGTGGAATGTGTTTTAAGCCACAGTATAGGTGAAAAAAAATCAACCTTTCAACTTTCCACATTTAGTTTAAAGTAAGCTTACAGGTTTAATGTCCTTGGCCATTTAGACTGTAAACAGTATGTTGGTGGGGGCATGTTGAGGAGTCACCTGGTTGTTAATGTAACTTGAAGGAGCTCCACATTTGACAGTATTGACTGGAGGTGGTGGGCTTTGAGTTACATGGGGGATACACACTTTGCATTCAGTCTCACAATCACCATAAAAATTAGGGATCACTGAAATTTGAACTTGTGCTGATGCAGTCAGAGTATACAGTGTTCTTCCTGAAAGGGCCAGTATAGTGCATCAGAACTGCTTGTTGAATGGTCTATGAGCTTCGGAACCCCCCTTCCCCACAGCTTTCAATTGTCTTTTTCACCTGTGCTGTGGCTTAAAAAGAGGTTTAACTAAGAATTGAAGTTAGATTGCTGGATTCAGAGCCCAGAGTGCTATACATTACACCATGGAACCTTTAAAAGTGTTGCTAGTGTTTGCTTGGCAGTTTCCTTCATATATCCACATGTGTGATATTGAAGGCACACAAATATCACAACAGATCAGAGAGCATTCAGACAATAAAATAGGTGTTTAACTTAACAAGTGTCTACCAACTCTGCACTTTACCCATGGCCTGCTTTACTCAACAATTGAGAAGGATTTGAGCATTTTTGTATAGCACAGTGGTGTGGGTTGTAGTGATCTCCTTGTGTTTATGGTAATTAATGCAAAAATCTGTCTCAATGACCAGATGTGTTGCAACTTTGCAGTCAAAATTGCATTGTCCAGTGATGGTGGTATAGTGGTGAGCATAGCTACCTTCCAAGCAAATGACCGGTGTTGGATTCCAAGCCATCGCAGTAGCTTTCTTTGAGTAATGTTACTATTTAACTTTGAATTATACAATACCAGTGCAAGCATTTTGCCATGGTTTGATTTCCAGCCACCACCAGGTTTTGAAGCCATATACAACATAAACATTACAAATTCCCCCAGGTTTCTTCTCTTATTCCGTGATCTCACAAAAAGTCAAAACATCTGAAAATCTTCAGGGGCTGTAGCTCAGTGATAGAGCCCATTTTGAGTCTCAATGCCCAGATGTGTTACAAGATTTTCAGTGAACGCTGCCTTCCAAGCAGTTGACCTGGGTTTGATTCCCAGCCATCACAGTAGTTTTTATTGTGTGGTTACTTGCTTTATTTGTCAAGAAGTAACCAGAAAGGTTACTTGCCCAACCAGATTTGATAAAATATTAGATCTCTGTTATGGTACAAATAAGAGAGCATATCAATCAATCAAGCAGCCTCCAGGATCCACAGACACAGGCAGTGCACTACGATTTGCACTTTGCCCGTGTCTGGTAACTACTACTAACAAATTAAAAAGTTTATCAACAGAGCAGAAAGCATCAGAAAGGAAACAGATGTGTTACTTTTTGACTATGATTTATATTGCAGCAGTGCAATCATTTTGCCCAGGTTTGATTTCCAGCCACTGCCGTTGCATTTAAAGGTTTTAAAGCCATATACAACCTTAACATTACATGTTTTACCACGGTTTCTTCTTTTATTCCGTAATATTTCAATTTCTTTGCGGTGAGTCATCCCAAAAGGATTAATAAAGATAAGTCTTAGTCTATCTTGGAAAAAAGTAAAAAAAATCTGAAAATCTTCAGGGAATGTTGTTCACTGGTAGAGCGCATTTGACACAAACTAAACGGGATCCCTTGTATCCCTCAGACTATCAGATAGCACTACAAGCACTTTAAACGTAGTTTATTTATTGTATTACGCTCCAGTTTTTATGGGTGTTACAGCAGGTATGAGCACTGTAGTTTGCATATTCGTGGATGAAATATAATTGACATGCGATTAAGTTTATTTTTCAGCAGTAGAGACATTTCACTTCAGACAGATGCAGCAACAGATGCTTCGTTAAACATTAACACACAGGAAATAGAAGTAGTGCTGATACAAATAGCAGAGGATGGTTTCGATCCATCGGCCTCTGGGTTATGGGCCCAGCACGCTTCCGCTGCGCCACTCTGCTCTGCTGTTAATACTCAGGGGCGGGAAGATGTGTGATTCACATTTTGAGGGAAGGTTTGGGAACCCGCGGCAACCAAGGTACCAACAGCTCACGGGTTGTAAAGTTAAACATTTGGTAGATGTGGTTGCTCCTTGCCACTATCTTTTATGTGAGCTTCCTGATTACTCACACATTGATTATTCACATGTAACACTTGTGATTAGCTGGTGTTTTAAAACAGGGCATTGTGAGTACAGATATAAACATCAGTAAGGAGTCTACAAAGTTGCCTCTTATCATTTTAGTTTGGACACCCAGTGAGGCTTACCGCGATGGTTTGGACTGGGTCCACTAGGGTTTTCGGCTGCTCTCGATCAGACGGCTGTACTCACTCTGGTTTCTCTTCATAATGCACAAGACTTTGCCTTTTACTAAAGACTTCCTTGGAGGGGAACGCTGATGAGTTGAAACTATTTTTGGGGGGCTTTGCTGTTTGGCCGAGCCTTTTGTACTTCTTTGAACTATCCTTAACTAGACTCAGAGTCTTAACAGCAGCTAAATAACAGAAGCAAGACGATTTTCATGGGCCGTGGACAGCGACTGAGACAACAGGACTCCCCCTGACTGTGACCAGGGCCGATCAAAAAATGTCATTGGGAAGGGTGTGGGAAACAAATTGGCCAGACACAGTAGGGAAAGTTAGTCAGAGAGTAGGATACTGGAGACTTAGAGGACTAACACTAGAAGCAATGGTTTTAATCATCAAGGCAGTGATTTTACCTTTGCTTTTACTCATCAGCTCTGTTTTTATCCCACCCAGAAAAGGATTTTAGACCTGGAACAAGCCATCTTTTATTTCCTGTAAAGGTCCAAGTGGGAACGAGTACAAAGAAGAGTGATAAAGAAGGCAAAGGGAAAGGAGGGAAGGGAATGCCGGACCTGTTATTGTTTTTAGGGAGCAGATTTACAGCTATACACATAACAGCAGCCACGGCCCCATCCAGAAATCCTAAGACTGCAGCTATGGCACGGTTCTGGATGGGATCATACCTCAGAAGATTAAAGACCTTACCCTCTGATGTTAAAGTACCTGGGTCTTTAATCCTTCACCTTGAGCAAGATGATGAATGAATTAATATCAGATTATGATATTGATTTTTTTGTTTTACTGAAACCTGGCTGGGTGATGGAGAATATGTTAGTCTAAATGAATCCACCCCTCCTAGTAATATTAATAGCCCCATTCCTCGAGGCACAGGCCCAACTGATGACTTCTCCTTCTCCTGTTACATGCTGCACCCCAAGTCCATACTGACTCAATTAAATTAAATTAAATTTATAGTATCAATATAGTATCAAGAGTTATCTCGAGACCCTTCACAGTTGGAGTAGGTCTATACCACACTCTGTAATTTACAAGGGCCCAACAATTCTAGTAGTTCCCTCCAGAGCTAGCAAAAAAAAAGAAATCCCTTTAAAAAAAAAAAAATCCCAGTTGAAGTTTATTTATTTTATGCATCCTTAACTTATTTATAATCCTAATATTAATATATAGGCTTATATTGCAATCTCGTAGCCCTACATGTAGTTGTACCCATATTTAAATGAACACACGGTGGAAAAGTTTTTGCAGTGTTTTTTTCATTTTACTTGTGGGGGAAAGAGAAACTCTGGAAATAGAAACTCTGGAAAAGAGGGATCCTTCGAGCCAGACTTGAACTAGCAACCTAAGGATTTCAGCTTTATACCTCTACAGTCCTCCGCTCTACCAACTGAGCTATCGAAGGGACCTAATACACATGTACGCACTTTCCATTTTTATTTATATGATAACACAGGACCCCCTGGAGGGTATTTCTTTAGATTTTACAAAACATTCACATAAACTCGCAGATCAATTGACGAGAATCCCACCCAGAAAAGGGATTTTACACCTGGAACGAGCCATTTTTAATTTCCTGTGGGGGTCCAAGTGGGACCGAGTGCAAAGAAGAGGGACAAAGAAGCCAAAGGAGAAAGGAGGGAAAGGGGAGCAGATTTACAGCTATACACATAACAGCAGCCACGGCCCCATCCAGAATCCTAAGACTGCAGCTATGGGATCATACCTCAGAAGATTGAAGATCTTGTAGCGGCCCTTCAGATTTATGGACTCAGACGCAGAGAGTTTCAACGGGTGTCACTTTAATTTCTTCTTCTTAAGGAGCACCAGGCACCATTTGTATCATGAACACCGTGAAAACTACAGAAACACAAGTACAAAATGTTTCAATGTTGATTCACAAACAATTAAAATATTAATCATATTCACATATTAATCGTACCTTATTCCGCTCTCCGAGGGCGCTAATCAACGAGTTTCCCTCCATTAACTTGCATGCTCTCTAGCTTGACACATTCTCACAGTTGGAGCTCTTAGAAATACCATGTGCGAACAACAAGAATAATAAAGTAAATCACAATGCGAACCTTTTCTTTACAAAATTCAAATGAATGAATGATTAATAACTTACAAGTTTTTACCGCTCTGAGCAATGCGTGAGCAACACATTGTGAAGAGAGTATGACCGGAAGTGTAGCGTCAACAAAATACAAGAAGAAGAAAATGGCGCTTTTCACAATAAAAGCAGAACCGACCACAAATAACACTAGAACTGCAATGTATTGTTAACATAAAAAATATAATACTGTGTAGGAGAATAGAATTGCAATTTATCAGAGACATTTACAGATCTTACCCTTTGATCTTAAAGTACCTGGTAGGGATGAGCGAGTACAGCATTGTCTGTATCTGTATCTGTACTCGGACTGGGGCCTAACCCGGAAGTGGACAGGTTTAACCCGGAAGTGGGTTGGGTTGTCTGGAAATCGGCGGGGCTTTAACCAGTATGTTATTTTAAGCATGCAATAGATACGGGTTGAACAGAAATTGTTGTATTTATTGCTGATTAGAAAAGTATTTCCATGACAACACACTTTTTGTGTGTAGGGTAGGGGTGCTGTGACTAGCCTATCACAGAATAGTGTAGGGGAGGGGTGCTGTGACTAGCCTATCACAGAATAGTGTAGGGGAGGGGTGCTGTGACTAGCCTATCACAGAACGCAGACACAGTCAGCTACACGTCAGTCAGATTTTTTAACAATCCGAGCACAGATATGGACTCGTATTACTTGTATTATTCTTGTATTTGGCAAAAGTGCTTATCTGTACCGGATACTCGTTTCTGCAAGTATCCGGCTCATCTCTAGTGTCTAACAACTCTGTGCACTTTACCCATGTCCTGCTTTACTCAGCAGTTGAAAAGGATTTGTGCGAATTTGTATAGCACAGTGTTGTGGGATGTCGTGACCTCCTTGCATTTATGTTAATTAATGCAAAAATCAGTCTCAATGCCCAGATGGGTTGCCAGATTTGCAGTGAATATCACATTGTCTAGTGATGGGGGTGTAGTGAGCATAGCTACCTTCCAAGCAGTTGGTTTATCACCACTTTTTGAGTTTTTGTGGTCGAGTGTTTAAGGCACTGGACTAGAAATCCATTGGGGTCTCCCCACGAAGGTCCAAATCCTGCCGACAATGAAAGGCAACCTTAGCGTTGGTAGCAAACCAATGGCACATCACATCATAAAAAATCTCACTTGTGCCTTTGTGAACAATATTGTATTATCCCATAGGTACTGGAAGCCTGATTTAGGGTCTTAGCCATGCTGAACACAGCCTGAGCCAAGGCCCGCTTTCCCCTCATGAGTCACCCCAGAAGGCGCTGTAGATCACTGCCTGATAAGGCCAACAGAACCACATTATCTGCAAAGACAATAAAAGGAATTCTAAGGTGCCCAGACTTGACACACTGCTGCGCCTTGAGACGTGTTGTTCATGTCCAGGAGATGTGCTCTTTCCATCGCTTGACAATATTCCCTTTTAGGATCAAGAGTTCTTCTCCCACGCTGAACACAGGCTGAGCCAAGGGCCACTTTCCCCTCATGAGTAGTCCAACGCGTTCTCCGGGACTTCCTTGAGTCCTTGTAGTATTGTGACAGGCGGAGATACTGTCCATTATACTAACGAGGAATGGCCAAGTTTAAAATTTGGCACATCATTCGATAGGTGGCGCTATTCCAGCATTTAGGCCACATCCACTTTTGTACTTTATAGTACAAACCTTAAAGTAAATGGTTGTTTTTTTCAATTCTTCTGGTCACACTTGGCACTATTCCACAACTTTTGTCTGTAGTTCTCTATTTTGTCAGGGCTTAACTCTGTCTACCGCAACTCTTTTTTTTGTTTCTTGTTATGTCCCGGCAAGAAATATTATTCTTTTGGGTCGTCTGTCTCTACATCAGAATCAGAAATACTTTCTTGATCCCCTAAAGGAAACTTTGGAAAAAACAGATCCTTCGAGCCGGATTTGCACCAGCAACCTAAGGATTTCAGCTTTATGCGTCTACAGTCCTCCGCTCTACCAACTGAGCTATCGAAGGGAGTTAGCACATACTTCCCATTCTTGTGAATGTGGAAACACAGGACCCCCTGGAGGGAATTTCTGACTCATCAGGGGCTGTAGCTCAGTGATAGAGCGCACTTTGAGTCTCAATGCCCAGATGTATTACAAGATTTGAAGTGAACATTGTATTGCCCAGCGATGGTGGTATAGTGGTGAGCATAGCTGCCTTCCAAGCAGTTGACCTGGGTTCGATTCCCAGCCATCGCAGTAACTGTTTTTGGGTTGTGGTACTTTCTTTTTTTACAAGAAGTCAGCAGAAAGGTTACTTGCCCAACCTGGTTTGATAAAATCTCTTTGAGCTGCATGATTATGGCCAAAATGATAACAACAATTACTTTGATCAATATGGAGATCACGATTAATTATCACAATTATTTGTTGATTTTCTACTCCAAAGTGCTGGAAAGGAAGGTTTCAGGTTGAACCTCAGGTTAACAAGGAACAATCTCAGCAAGGTGATTGATGGATGATTCTAGATACTTCACCAAGTTCAGGCCAAATGACACAGGTGTAAGAGAACCCAGGCCTCCAGAGAGACTGGAACCTTAATCCAGCGCCTTAGACCACTCGGCCACACTACCTGCAAGTATTAACTCTCCACATCGTGAAAGAAGCAGGGACCGTTACTAACGATATGCTTGTTAATGTTATGGAAAAAAAAACTTTGCAAGTAAAAAGCCAATACTTTATTAAAAACTGCTAATACTTTATTAAAAAAAATTATCACACTTTGTCATTTTTCTCTGGCATTGTTTATTATTAGAATATTGTAACCAGCATTAAGTGAGTAGGTTTAGGTCTGTGTGAATATGGGCTGAGCATTTACCTGGGCTGAATATGTGAACCTCTTCTTTTGCATATTCACTGTAAAGAGCCATTACTCCTCCAACTGCCAACTATTGTTCTAGAGACAATAGGATATACAGTTTTAGATTGCAAGGTAACTGTCCAAGACTACACGGAAATACCTCAAGTGATCAAAACAGTTTGCCAAAATTCGCAGCATATAAAACCACTCTTCAAAATATGTTCATGTACCATTCAAAAACAAAAGTACAATCATAAAACACATACTACTTAGATACTGCAGCCGTCCTGATCACAGCCACGGGGGGATCTGCATGTGGTTTCTTACCAGCAAGTTTCTGGAGGTCCAAATGGCATCTTTGATGGCAACAAAGGTTAGCCACTGTGTGAGCCACAAAGTGTATAGCTGTAAATCTGCTCCCTAAAAACAATAACAGGTCTGGCAATCCTTTCCTTCTTTGGCTTCTTGGTTAGCTACTTGAACCACCATCCTTTCGGTTAACAGCCGACTGCGCTGACCTATTGCGCCACAGAGACTGCACTTGTCTGATGTTTTATGAGCGGGAGTTCGATCTTTAAGCCACAAGCATTTGCTTTATGGCTTTTTGAGGTTGAGCTGCACATGTATGCTTATCAGGCTATTTTCCTGTTACCCAGAAATTGGGGAAGCTGACTCATGTGGAAATGTAGAAGCTGGACGTGCATTGTACTGTTCTTACATGTCAATTGGATTCTGACTTTGAATTCAAATATTTGGCATCCAAGAAAATTCCAGAACTGATGATGTATCAGTCATTTTGCTGGTGGTTTCTTGGTCACAGCAACAAGCTTGATCATTGACATACAGTTGCACGCCACGTATTACAAAAATGTTTGGTGGTGCCTTATGTATTTATACGCAATAGCTATTCAACTTTAGAAGGTATTGTTGATCTCAGAAACAACGATAGACAGCACCATCTTATCACAACGCCCATGTTTGTGTTCCTTCAAAGTTTGCAAAAACATTCACATGAACTCGCAAATCAATTGATGAGATTTTGGAGGTCAAAGGTTCAATGTCAAGGTGACTGTGTCCTCATGTCTGTCCATCTGATTCTTGTGAATGCAATATCTCTGAACGCCTAGAGGGAAGCACTTTAAATTTGGCATACATAACCACTAGGAGTCGCGGATGAACTGATTTCGATTTTGGAGGTCAAAGGTCAAGGTTACTGTTTCATTACGTCTCCAGAACTGTATATGTATTTCTACTGAACTGGTGATGGGGATGCTTTGTGGACGTAAAACCCCAGTGGCCTAATGGATAAGGCACTGGCCTCCTAAGCCAGGGATTGTGGGTTCAAGTCCCATCTGGGGTGAATCTCAGCAGGTTGGCACAATGGAAATGTCCTGAGCCTCTGACCTAGAGATTGATGGATTGAAAACATCCTCTGCTAACGCTGATTTCCATGGTAAGGTGAATCATAATATAAATGCTGGAAAAGTTGTTGACAGCCCATAAAAAGTGGCAAGTCATGTTCTGGCAGATTAAAAAATTGACATCCACTACCCTGTCAGGCTCCTGTAGTAATGCTGACTTTCCAGTGATGTGCTTGGGCTGTTTACAGGTTTTGATCATATCCATCGGTTGCATGGATGGGACATCAATACCCCGGTTCTATCACCTGATCACTGTCTTGTCTTTGTCGTTCAACGACTATTTGGGCTCACACCTTAACACACCCGAAGCATCTCAGCCTAAAATCACGCTGCACCTCAAAGAACTCTCAAGCACTCCCAGCTGTGCTTTTGCAGAAGAGCGCCTTGTTTTCTTTTAGCTTGGGAAAAGGCTTATGACAAGGTAAACAGATTGCACCATTGTGCTACTCATTAGTGGGTCCACTTCAGTTATGTATTGAAGCACATCCTTAGAGCTAATGGCCCTCATTTATTAACCTAACGTACGACAGGCTTCACGTGAGATTCATGAAACGTTCGTATCACACCATCAGAGCGTAAGAATGATCGTACATTGATAAATGCAGCGGCTAGAAACGATTGTAATTTAAATATCACGCCCCCATATATTCTCAGTTTTGAGGCCTCGCTTCTATTATTTATGATATGGCCAGACATAATCCGGCTAAGAAGCGGCCCTTTCAGAGGTGGGGTTTAAAGCCTGACATCCCAGGTGCTCTGTGCAGCCAGATACCACCAGGCCCAGGGGAATATGCCGCCTAAGAAAAATGCAATCCTACCCGATGAGAAGAATTAAACATTGTGAAAATAACAAAAATATGAATACATAAACATATACGGGCATTGACATATTGCTGCAGTCTCAGTCTTTGGATGGTATAGGTAGCGCCCCGTCAGACATGTCATGATATAGCAGGTTCTCATGACTGAGAACCTACTATCCTGACATGTTTAATTTACTATAATAATTTTGAGACAGGTCCTACTAAGATCTGTTGTATCAGTCAGGACGGCCGAGTGGTCTAAGGCGGTGCGTTTAGGTTGCAGTCGCCACTGGAGTTGTGGGTTCAAATCTCACTTCTGACAACTAGTATTTTCATTTGGAACTAATGTCTAAGAGTTGATATTGGGAATAAAGAACTTAGCAGTTCTTTGTATTTAAGAGGAAATGAATGTGCATGAGAAACGCAATTCCAAGTGCAGCGATTGTGAGCATCTTTATTGTCAACACATGTAAAGTTCCTTAGGGGCCCGTAGTGGATGAAATGGTAAAACACTGGGCCCTGGATGCATAGAATTCCTGTCATATTGAGAGACAAAGTTTGGGTGTCCTGAAAAAAGGGTCTTGAACTCTATCTCGCCGACCTCTTTTTTTACTGTTTCTTGTTATGTCACGGCAAGAAGTATTATGCTTTTGAGTCGTTTGTCCATCTCTACATCAGAATCAGAAATAAAAAAAAACATCAGATATATCAGTCTCTGTGGCGCAATAGGTCAGCGCAGTCGCTGTTAACTGAAAGGATGGTGGTTCAAGTCCACCCCACACATTCATAGCAGAGCTGCCCCCCCCCCCCCCCCCCATGTTTATACTGATGATTGATTGTAATAAATCAACAGAGAGAAGTTGTCTCCGCTGTGTTTTAACAGACACACCTGGGCCGAAGTTGGAAACCACAATCAGCTTTAAATCCAGTTCTAATCTAGTCCTCACTAAATTTCAAATAATTTCCCTGGAGTTACCATTACAAAATTTAATCTAATTAAATTGGAACATACACAGACTTCTCACAAATCACACTTGAATTCATATCTTGCTACTCGGTCAGAATATTATAACCTGGAGTCCAGTCTCTGTCAATATAAATAGGCTATATGTTTATATATGTTTTAGGCCTATTGGCAGACAGCCATTTAAAATGTAGGCAATGGCATATAAAGAATAAAGAATAAAGAGTCTTTTCTCCATGTCCCTGTAGTTTCTCAGTGTGCTCTCTAGTAACATCTGTCTGGTCCAGGGAGCTTTGTCATTCATAAGGCTACTTTTACTTTTATATTTTAAGTATATTGCCAAGCCTGTACAGATGGAGGAGAGATGAAATGTGTCAGTAATATAGGAGATTGTTGGCTGGAAGTATGGAGATACTAATATGCATTACTTAAAAGGAGAAAACTAACAACATTCTATGGTCATGTAAGTATGTGTTTTCCAATAAAAAGATTGACTTGAGAATAATTACTTGGTCTATAAGTGATGTTCAGAGGCCCGACATGGCCCTTCTATGTTCATGTAAGTATGTGTTTTCCAATCAAAATTTGACTCGAGAATAATTAATTAGTCTATAAATGATGCTCAGAGGCCCCACATGGCCCTCACCTTGTTCGCAATGGGTCACCGCAGTTGGCTGTTAACCGAAAGGATGGTGGTTCAAGTCCACCCAGGGATGTTTGTTGCTTAAATAACCTGGAGTAAGCCAACTCTAGGGTTTATCATTCTGCAGGTGAATATAGAGCAGCCCAAAGATAACCCAAGTGGCCTTACCTATATCTGAAGGTACAGTTCTGAAAACCCATGTACAGTACATATTATCTTTACGGTCATTGGTATGCAGGTCACTTGATATAATACAGCAAATACATAAGGCCAGACAGAGACAAAAAGTGAGAGAAAAGAAAAAAGATTAGCTGTCAATAGGATAACCAGTTGAGATTGTGTGCGTCTTTGAGAACTGTAAGTCATATAACTGATGTTGTCAATTCATTAAACTAATGAGGAAGAATTTGACAAATCAAAATCAAGTCCAGGAACTTATTCTTTCAAACATCACACCCTGAGTCTCTCAAGTCCTGACCATTCCCTGACCGGAATCGAACCCGGGCCGCGGCGGTGAGAGCGCCGAATCCTAGCCACTAGACCATCAGGGAGTCACAGCTTTCAAATTTATCTTTGCAGATGTGAGTTTTCTTTTCATTTACTGGAATGACTCATATTGTTTTAGGCGAGGAATGGCGCCTGGCTAGAGCTTCAGAAGGCAGGACATGACAGATTACACATCTGTCACATAGTCAGTTTGTAGTCTTAAATACCAAGTCTCTTGCTGTTCCTTGACTAGTTGGCCACCCCTGCTTTGCATCGCTCCAGGTATGTAGAATAAAATCTGTTATGCACCTTTGCGTTGCGCTAAAATGTCAAAATTTGGACCTGAATCCAACAATAACATTACTTGACACTCACATACATTGGTTTTCAGTTAAAAATTTGGTTAGGGGTTTAGTAACTGCTTGAAAAAATGAAAAGAATTGTTATTGAGATGGAGCAGATGAAGTGTTTATGACCCATCAATGAGACAAAAGGATACATCCACTGTCGGGGTCTGATTTAAAGGAAATGGTACTCTTTAAAACGTTAAACTAATGAGGAAGAATTTGACAAATCAACCAAAAACTTGCTCTTTTAAATCTGTGTCTGTCAAGTCCTGACCATTCCCTGACCGGGAACTGAACCCCGGCCACGGCGGTGAGGGCGCCAAATCCTAGCCATTAGACCATCAGGGAGTTACATTTATCAAATTTAATTAACATATGTTGGTTATATTGTTTTAGGCAAGAAATGGCGCATGGCTAGAGATTTAGAAGGCAGTGGTGCAAAATGCAAAACTGCCTGTTCGATTTAATTACATGGTAATAATACCAAAACAGAGGTGTAGTGATTACTTGGAAATGCTTCCGGTAGTTTCTGAAAAAAAAAACAATGAATCAGTGGTGGAAATGCAAAACTGCCTGGTTTCAATTTTATACATGGTAATATTAGAATAACAGAGGTGCAGAGATCAGAGGTGCAGAGATTACCTGGAAATACTTACCATGAAATAGTCTTGTCCTTCACGTACGTAACGCAGTGCAATCTGACCAGCAGCTAAACACCTTCCACCATCAAGCACTGGCGACCGGGATCCTTGTAACACGTTTATTTGAGTTACAAAGGGTGAAACTGGGAGAAAACACAATGACCAGTTACTTAGATAGTAATGAGTCACAGATATTAAACAAAGATAATTGTAAAAACAATATAACTACCAACAGGCTAGCAAAAATGTAAGATGAAATAAAGAACACGTAATGTATTGTTATACAGTGTACGTAGTATAACCTATGTTGGGATTCTAAATAAACTAAGATATACTTACATGTGGCATACCCAAGATAAAAGTGGCAAACTAGCTTACTGAAGTATACCGTCAGATAGGGCTGAACAATATTGTGTTTTAGCATTGACATCGCGATGTGCGCATGCGTGAAAGTCACATTGCAGGACGTTACGATGTTGACGTTAATACTTTTTTGCTGCTTGATAGAAAAGTAACCTTTCACCGTTTCTCCTTTACATGATTATTACCATCCGACCATTCCCCTTTAAGACAGGTAGCCATGTGAGCAACGTGTGGATGTGACGTTATTGTTATGGAAGTGAGGCTCTTCGTGTGTAGAAAAGTACCAGAGGCAGCAGCTGCCGCTGATACAGTGATGTCATAGTTTTCATGGTAGTCAGGGACGCTACAGTAGTTGTGTTTTATGTTCTCTACAAATACAAACTAAATCCCCCGATTAAGGCAACATAATCACAACGTCTCCGGACATTTCCCACCGCAGAAAGCTGCTATCATCCAAGCTAAAGCTAATATAGTTAGCTTAAAGAAACCAGCAGAAAGCTGCTACCAGCCAGGCTCAAGCTAATACAGTTAGCCCCAGAGAAACCGCAGAAGTTGCGACCAGCCAGGCTAAAGCTAATATAGTTTGCCCCAAAAACAAGCGGAAAGCTGCTACTAGCCAGGCTGAAGCTAATATAGTTAGCTTAAAGAAACCAGCAGAAAGCTGCTACCACCGGTCTAAAGCTAATATAGTTAGCTTCAAGAAACAAGCAGAAAGCTGCTACCAGCCAGGCTAAAGCTAATATAGTCAGCCTGAAGAACCAAGCACAAGCTGCTACCCAGCCGGTCTAAAGCTAATATAGTTATCCTAAAGAAACAAGCGTTCCGTCTGTCCCAACTAACGTTTTGGTTCGGAGCCGCGACCTGGAAACGTAACACTAATCTACTATAGATGGCTGTGTCTGAACGTCATTTCCACTGACTGAACTGTTCTTGGATACACGGTTTGTTTCTAGTGTGCATGACGTGCAGGTCTGATCAATTTGTCAAACTATCGAGCTGACCCCGCTAGTCAACCACAACCTTAAATTTAGAGGAAGCAACATGCAGTCACTGTCATTCACGTTAACCTGGATTGATTATTATATGAATACAATGGTGTCATGCTAGTCAACCAGCATATTTCTACCTAATGTCCCTCTCCAAAATCACTTCAGAAGAGTAATGTTAGTCACAGTGCTTACTTGCTTTGGTGTTTGTAAAGCATTAAAGTCTATCCCCAGATGACTCTGTCTTAGTTATGTAGCATGAAAGCTAGCATAAGCTTACTAGCATCCAGCCCGCTTCTAATACAATAAAAAACTCTGGAAAAGACTGCTCCTTCGAGCCAGATTTGAACATGTCTCAATGCCCAAATGTATACAAGATTTGAAGTGAACTTCACGTTATCCAGCGATGGTGGTATAGTGGTGAGCATAGCTGCCTTCCAAGCAGTTGACCTGGGTTCGATTCCCAGCCATCGCAGTAACTGTTTTTGGTTGTGGTACATTCTTTTTTTACAAGAAGTCAGCAGAAAGGTCACTTGCCCAACCTGGTTTGATAAAATCTCTTTGAGCAGCATGATTATGCCAAAATGATAATGACTTTGATCAATATGGAGATCACGATTAATTATCACAATTATTTGTTGATTTTCTAATCTCAGCAAAGTTATTGATGGGATGGATTCTAGTTACTTCACCAAGTTCAGGCCAAATGCCACAGCTGTAAGACATCACATTGGTTTGCTTCCAGCTATGTATATATGCAAATGGCAGTGGTGGGATTTGAACCCCACCTCCAGAGAGACTGAAGCCTTAATCCAGCGCCTTAGACCACTCGGCCACTACCTGCAATTATCAAATTTCCACATCATGACAAACACAGGCCCCGTAATCAACGTTATGCTTGTTAATGTTATTGGAAAGCTTTATGTAATACAAGCAAATACGGCCCCATCCAACAGTTTTGAGATATGTGGCGGGCAACTGTATGTCAATGATCAAGCTTGTTGCTGTGACCAAGAAACCACCAGCAAAATGACTGATGCATCATCTTTTAAAAATTTTCTTGGATGCCAAATATTGAATTCAAAGTCAGAATCCATTTGAGATGTAAGAACAATACAATGCACGTCCAGCTTCTACATTTCCGCATGAGTCAGCTTCCCAATTTCTAAGGAAATATAAACAGGAAAAGCCTGATAAGCATACATGTGCAGCTCAACCTCAAAAAGCCATAAAGCAAATGCTTGTGGCTTAAAGATCGAACTCCCGCTCATTACACATCAGACAGGCGTAGTCTCTGTGGCGCAATAAGTCAGCGCAGTCGGCTATTAGCTTAAAGGATGGTGGTTCAAGTCCACCCACGGATGTGTGTGCTTTGATACCTGAATTGTGTGCCAACTCTGGGATTTATCCTCCAGCTGAAGACCATAGAGCAGCCCAAAGATCACCCAAGTGGCCTTTAGAAACCATGTACATATAAAACTTTGTGGTCATTGGTATGCAGGTCACTTGATGTAATACAAGCAAATACATGAGGCTCCACCAACAGTTTTGTGATGTCTGGCGGTGTGCAGTAACAAAACATCAAGTGCATCCAGGACCTGCCTGGTGTGCAGCTTCATACAGAGACGGGTAATATCAAGAAGGGGGGTGTTGTCCTGACCAAGTATCGCTGTGCCAGAGGGTCCACGTCTCTGGAATCATTTCATTGCCACCTGAACAAGTCATTCTATCTAAATAGTATGTGTTTCATGATTGTACTTTTTTTTGAATGGTAAATGGACATATTTTAAAGAATAATTTAGAACTGTGCTGGAATTTGCAATAAAAACCTGACCTTTCCATTTTGACAAACTGTTTTGATCACTTGAGGTATTTCAATGAAGTCTTTGGTCTTTGACAGTTACCTTGCAATCTAAACTGTATATCCTATTGTCTCTGGAACAATTGGCAGTTGGAGGAGTAATGGCTCTTTACAGTGAATATGCAAAAAAGATGTTCACAATTCAGTCCAGGTAAATGCTCAGCCCATATTCACACAGACCTAAACCTACTCACTTAATGCTGGTTACAATATTCTAATAATCAACAATGCCAGAGACAAATGACAAAGATGATAACAGTTAACAAGCATTACGTTAGTTAAGGTCCCTGTGTGTGTTATGATGTGAACCGTAGTCGGTGCAGGTAGTCTGGCCGAGTGGTCTAAGGTGCTGGATTAAGACTCCGTCTCTCTGGAGGCTGGGTTCTAATCCCCCACTGCAATTTGCAAATGTTACATTGCTGGAAGATAACTAATTTGACAACATGGCGTTTGGATGAGGTTATTCCTTGTGACATAGCTTAGTGAAGTACCTAAAGACCCCTTTCTCTCTGGATTTTATATCTGTACTTGCAATGCCCTGTTTTTAATGACCACCCAATCGTAAGTGTTCATGTGAAATACTCATCATTAACAAAATTGTCGGTAACTGTGACCGGGTGCATGTCAGCCGCACGGTAGCGATACGCTACCTATACCATCCTGAGACTGAGACTGTAGGTATATATTATGTGCCGTATATGTTTAACGTGTTCATATGTTTCATACATTTTTTACAATGTTTAAAATCTTCAGTTAACCGAGCCAGTCTCTATTTCCCCACAGTACTCTTAGCTTTCTTGTGCGTACATTTAGCATCTAAAACTACGGTGATTTACCTGCTTATTTGAACCTGGGGCCTTGTCCAGCAGAGCAGAGTGGCGCGCGGAAGCGTGCTGGGCCCAAACCCAGAAGACAATGGATCGAACCATCCCTGCTAATTGCTGTGCTTATCTCCACATAAAGTCCACTCCCAGGCTGGTGAAAATTTAACAATGTATCTGTTTGTGAGTGAAATGTTTCCTCCTGCTGAAGGGTACAGTCTTTATGTTATGTTTATTTCATCCATTAAAATGGAAATTAGAGTGCTCATACCCGCTGTAACACCCATTAAAACTGGAGCATTAATATTGTATAGATAAAGTACAATAAAAACTGTAAAATGTGTATGTTTGAAGTGGTTGTTGTGCTGTCTACAATAGCCTGAGGTATAAAGGGAGAGCATACTGCTTAGTTTGCGTCACAGGAGGTCTTAGTCTACCACTACGCTCCAAAACCCTCAAGTCAGATTACCACAGGAGGCCTTGGTCTACCACTATGTTCCATAACCCTATCATTCAGATTAACACAAGAGGTCTTAGGCTGAATCTCATTTCTCTTCTTACCCCTACCCCTTTCCCTACGTCTTAGCGTTCACGTGAGTGCTGTCCCAAAATGTTTTTGATCGAGGGGTAAGGGGTGTATGGCCCTAGGAACCATAGACAATGAATGAAGAAAATCAAGGAGAATGCCATCTTACTTGAAACCGAGGGGTAGCGATATACAATGTGCAACAGGCAACATGGCTGCCGCATCGACCAGAGAGACGCATTTTGGTATTTTCGGCTTAAT
>NW_022602918.1:0-34505 GCF_008692095.1 Etheostoma spectabile | reverse complement strand
GTGCAAGAAAGGGACCCTCAAAATTTCATACCAGTTATTTAAACATTATTTAAAGCTAAATGTGACAAAATGTTGCTGTTATTTTCAGCACGAGCTGCTTTACAACGGCGCCCCATAAGTTTGTAGATGTTATTTAGATGGCACCAAATTTTGCTTAACTGGCCTGGCAACCCAAAGGCTAAGCTTTTGTTTCCAGATTTGTTTGGTGACTTATGATACGGGGGTCTGGGGGTCCACCCCATACATTTTTTTTAGCGTTAAACACTTAATTCCTGTATTCTGGTGAATTTGTATGCACCTACTGTAGTTCTACCTTTTTCTAAAATCAATTTGTGCTGGAAGTGGAACTTCTCTTTGCATCTTTTTTGGGGGTAAGTAAATGTGCATATGACAATTATTCAACTGAATGAAAATTATTCATTTTAATGAATTATAAAGCCCTGGTTTATTAATTGCACGGTAACTTTAAACTACATCAGTAGTATTGCCCTCCTAAACATGTGTTGGTGGCATCAATGTATTAGATTTGGCTTTAATTTCTCGAAAATCATGCCTTTCCCAGCTAAATAAGGCAACTAATGAGTTTGTGGGGTTTACATAGGCTACATGTTTCATATTTGTCAGTCAGGTTTTCAAAATACATTCGGGCTGCACTCAAAACGTTCGGGGCTGACGCCCCGGCAAAATCAGCTGACGGCGCCTCTGTTTACTCCTTTTTGAGGAACATTTCTTAAAAACCATAGTGCCCGTCTGTTTAGGAAATTATAGAACTTTTTTTTAATCTATGTAGTAATTTGAAAATCACATTCTTTTGAACATTGCTTTCATGGGAAGAATGATTCAGACCTGCTTGCATAACTACAAAACCTTGAGTCAAGTTCAGTCCGTCAGCAGCTCAGTGAAAACTTCCCCTTCCGATTCAACATCTGGACAAACAGGTGTGGCAGATAATTTTCATTTCACTGAAGTCCCCTGTCGATACTGGCACCCTTAATGACAGTATGTGTGTGGGTTCTTGTGTATGTCGTTTCCTATGGATGCATATTGTGTCTGTATCTTAATCAAAAGCACCATACTGTACTGTAGCTGTGGCCTTCTGTCTTTTTATCACTTGTATATCTAGTTATGTTGGCAGATGACAGAGCCATATGGGCCCCATCAATCGTAAAACCCGTCCCTTTGCGTGATGGAGAGTCGCTTCATAGTCGTTGTGACTTTTTCCAACACTTTGAAGTCTGGCACCCGTAGCTTCGAGCTATACAAACTACTGTAATGTTATAAGAAAAAGGTGTAAGGTTTTAAAGGTTTTATGACTGCTTCCCTACTGAATAGAATTATCAGAAGTATGGCAAAATGTTTTTGCACACAACCACTAAACCTTTTTTTCTTGGTTTTATAAATACTTTATATTTTATAAAGTTGTATATATTAATTCACAGACGTGCAGTATGGAATCACCATTCACAGCCATTTGTTTGTCTTTTCCAAGCTTTGCGGAAATGTTTGAAAGCTATTGAAGACAGCTTTTTAAATTGGTTAGGGAATCTGAATTCTCACCAACCGCTGTGATACTATGTACAGCATGGGAAACATTATAAATCTTTTATGCTGCGCAAACCTCCCACGTGGGGAAATCCGTTTAAAGTTCTGCGCTTTGGGTTCACACAAAGATTGAATTGAAAAGTCACTTTTCCTGCAGTTTTCAAATTGACATTAAAAGCCCCACCAGGCTCTGCTGCTTTGAATTTTGATTTGTAAAAGCCAGTTTCAAGCACGCGGAGGTACACCGAGCTGTGTTGTTCCAACGTCAGGTTGTATCAGGATTTTGTGCCTGATGGGCCTGAGACAGCTTTGTCCCTCTCTGTAGGGGACCATCACAGCGCAGAAAGCGTTCCAACTGCACTTATTATCACTACAGCTGCAACTAATACTTTTTCTTATTTAGATTAGCGTTTTTTTTTGAATAATCGATTAACTGTTTGGTGAAGAAAATGCCCCTAAAATAATAAACCATCAAATCAAGTTCCCAGAGGGCAGGGGGCCTTATTTAGTTGTTTATTTGATCAACAGTCCAAAATCCAAAGATGCTCAATTTAAAACATTATCAAAAGGGAAAATTAAAAATCCTTACATTTAAGAAACAAAATGAATCAAATGTCCTTGTCACTGCCATCATTTAGATCATTTTCTGTTGATCAACTAATTGTTTCAGCACTATTTTCCACATAAGATACAAAAACCCTGTGGATGAAATACAAAATGTTAAAGGCTTGTGTGTACTGATTTGATGTTATAAACTTTGACATGATTTAACTTTCAATAACCTTTCTTTCTTTCTTCTTACTTTCTTTTTTTCTCACAGCGCTCAGTCCGTGGATTTCTACTTTCTCCCGCCCAGGCGTGAGAGACTTCTCCCAGCTCACCTTGACCTGACTAGGAATGAGCTTATTGTTGGTGCCAGGTAAGAGACTGTAAATCCATTCAGCTTTTCATCCCACAGAGCACATTACTGAGAATGTTAAAACCTTTCGACTTACTCATGCATTGCCATTTTTGGGTAAGGATGCTTCTTAAGTACTCAGCTGAGGCCTTGTTGGACTAAGTCAAATTCACTAGTATGGACCACGCCCCGACCATGTCTTAGTTAAAGATTTAATCAACATTATGAGTTAGATAGATGAATGGATGTGGATGTCATCCGATGGCTGGTGGGGAGGATGATGATGACTGGGTGGGGGAGACTCAGAGTGGGGTGTCCGTCTCAGAAGCAGTTTTTGCCCGAATAGTTTACAGACCCCCAGACGGTACCTAGATGAGACATGAGAGAGATGTGCAGCAGGAAGGGATGAGGGGGAAGATGGATGAAGGAGAGGAAAGGGAGGGTGGGTCAAGCAATCCGAGACACGAGCCAGGCTGCGCAGCGCGGTACGTTTGTCTGGTGATTAGAGGTGTGGTTCAAGCGTGGCCCTGCTCCCGAACCTACGTTAACAAATTAACTTAATTTTAGATTTGGCAGAAGGGAAGACTTTGGCAGAATTACGTCATGTCACGTGTGTGTGTGTGTATGTGTGTGTGCGCGTTCGTGGTGTGCGTGTCACCCAAACTTTGTGCTTTTTTAATCTGCGTGTAGCCGGATTTGTCTGTTAAATACAAACAAATTCAACCAATAGTTCATATACTTACATAACCACAGACTCACATAAAACTAAATACAATGACTTAGGTGATGGACAGTCACAGTGTGGCCTTTAATCGGCTTTGCTTTAAGTTGACAGCCGCTAAATGGACTGTCTGTTCTCTGATGCCTAATTTGCATTATTAAACAGGATAAATCTTGTCATATTATGCACACACTCACATATTCCTTCCTTTTCCTCTCTCTCATCAATCCAGAAACTACCTGTTCAGACTGGACCTCAGTAACATGTCGCTGATACAGGTAGGCATGCTGATTTATCTACTTCTCTTCATTTCTCTGTTGAGGATGAATGTTTTCTGGTGGTTTTGAAATTATTGGGAATACATTACTGTTTTTGCAGTGAAAATGTAGTTTATTGACCTTAGTTTGATTTAAAAAAAAAAAAAAAAAAAATAGTAATAACAATTATTTGGAAAATGGTGCATTTTCAGATTTCTGTTCATTTGTACAATATGGAAGTAGTCCTTTTTGAAAGTGATAATTAATGCAGCAGTTTGTTTTATATATGAGTCATGCGTGTAACCACTTGATGACTTCTGGGGCCGTAAATATTATCAGAGTAGAAGCTTTGGAAGACATAACCAGAACCCTCCAAGGACAGGTGTATATCACTGCTTTGATTAACTGTCAAACCAAACATCACAAAGACGGCTTTTAGTTGACGAGACCAAGTTTAGGAGCAACAACACAGTCCATCTCTCGGTTGACTTTAGCTTCCATCCAATTCCCAGAATTTGATAAAAGCTTCTTCTAAACTGTTCCGTCAGTTGGACCCTATCTCTAATTTCATTTCAGGTCTAGATCAACATCTACTCTGCAAGGTTAAAACCAAAAACTCTAGATATCACATTTATGTATTTAATATGTATTCATTATAAAATATGTGATGTCAATATTAGTGTATTATTTGTTCTTTTGCGCTAAAGCTTATGACGCATGTCAATTTTTCATATTACATAAATCCTGTGGTGTGCATGTGGCAGTTAAAATCTAAGAATACATACCACGGACATCTTTCAAAGGGGCGATTTATTGTAGAGTATGTGCTCTAAAGATATAACTATTTTGTTATATTTTGGTTGCCATTAGTTTTAATATTCTTGTGAACTTGAAGTTAGAGTATATTATATTATTTGGTCTACTTACAAAGAATTCTTCTGTGGAAAGAATGACATCTAACATGAGTTGATATTACTGTCCGTCGCTATTCTATGTAGCATTTTGAGGAGGTGGATATTCCACAACAAATGACAACAATAAAATTAAAATTAGTTTAGTAGCTTTGAACTCTAAAAGTTCCCTTGTCGCAATACATGTACAGTACTGGGTAGTTGCACCAGTTAACCTAGGAGCAATAGATAAGTGGATTGGAGCCCTGCAGTGAGCTATTTATGTATTTGTTTATTTCATAATCTGCCCACATTTGGCTCAGAACCTGTAGTCACACCAGTTAACGTTTTCAACCACCTTGTTGATCGATTTTATTTACACTTTTGTAGTAAGTGCTTCCCTGTCACTAACAGCTTGTTGCTTCTAATGTGACATCCCTTTCCTGTGACTTCCTTGACCTTTGTCTTCCTGAAGTTATCGGTCAGCCATCTAACTACAGATTTATTCTTCTAATTATTCCAAACTACAACTAGAAATGTAAAAGAAGCTACTGTTGTGTTATAAAAGTTAATGCTGGGGATATTTACAGTGCTGACATAGCTGTTTAAAGCAACACTAGAAAACTTTTCCCGCTTTGGGTCCCCTACAGGTTGGAAGCGGAATTGTCCATTACATTACATCGCCTATTCATTCGAACTACAGATCCCCTACCTGATCTGGTGAACTTGCATAATAATGTAATGGACAATTCAGCTTCTAACCAGTAGGGGGACAGAAGTGGGGAAAGCTCTCCAGTGTTGCTTTAAATAAGCTTCTGGAGAAACAGTGCATATGCTGAAGGAAGAATCAACAGAATATATATATTATGTATAATATATATATATATATATATATATATATATATTATATATATATATATTAATTTCCTTATGTTCCAGAGGATGTAATTGAATGGGTTACGTTGAGTGCGTGTGTCACTCCCCGATGTAAGTCGAGTGCAGATTTGAGTTACGCACGCTCAGATAGATAGGCATAACGTGTCATACCCGATGAAAGTCGAGTCAGACCGGCTCTGGTTGAGTGAAAATGTTAGTTGCACATGCTCAGAGAAATCCATTTAATATTAAACTTTTCTCATTACAAACAATAAAAATAACAATTTAAAACAAAAAGACAATGGGGATCATTTCAGAAACGTTGTAGCTATCTATAATTGTTTGATTGCTAACGTTAGCTCAAAACACCATTCAACTGACAACCTGGTTGTGTTGATTGCTAGCTTGTAGCCAGTAATGAACAAATTTTGTTTAGTTTTTTACTTTATTGACATGACAGAAGTTTCTCATTAGCATCTTGTATGCTACTTGTTGAAAAGTGATGCATGCGTAACTCACAACTTCACTTGTCGCAATGTGACGCATCCATGACTCAAATCTGCACTCGACTTACATCAGGGAGTGACAACGTGCAGTAACGTGTGTGTTTTGTGAAAGGACCGTGGTGATGTGAGTGGTATGCCATAAAGTAGCTGTGGTATATGCCAGGAGCACAGGGTTGCCGTAGAGTTGCATCAGGAATCACAAATGACAATTCCCTGAATCTCTCAGGCACTGTGCAATCTGAAGTGGTATATCACTGTCACTTGAGTAAAGAAAGCACAGTGCACAGTATCCATGTTTCAATGACTGTAGGATATCTCCTCTCCGCCAAAGTTTTCCACTGCTGCGAGCCAAATTGAATTACATATATCTGTTAAGGTTATTAAGGTTAATGTCATTTCTTTGAACTCTGTAAAGTATGTAAGTGAGGGGGACAGGGGGATAAAGCATAACACAATCCATACACTCATTCAATAAAAAAAGCTGTGATACATCTTTAGTCCCTGAGCAAATCCACTGTTGCCGTTGGAGTTTAAAGGACCATAGCGGCGGTTTTGCATGTTTTAGCCCATTAACTACAAATCTTGTGTACTTTTGTGATTGTTACATTTTTCCAAGGATTTCCCCAGGTTATGAGACAGATTTTCCCCCTTCCATGCAAACAGTGGTTTCGAGTTGATGCCATTGCAATATAAAAATCACCAGGATAGGAAACTTGTTGTAATCCATGTAGACCCATGTGAACATGTAGTGTGATTATTATTTATTTTATTTCTAAACACTTCTGAAAATAAGTTAAATTAAAGGAAGCCATTTAAAACTTGAGAAATTTGATGAGAAACAAGCGTTATTTGGTAAATGTCTGATTTACCACAAAACGCTGCAACGAAGAAGTGTCTTTTTTAGGTTTGACGTAACTTTGACAAAAAAAACTGACTAAATGAATGGTGATGGTGTACTAAAATAAAGCTAGAGAGTTAGAAATCTAAAAATGTACAATGTTCCGTCCTGATTAAGCCACCATCATTGGCCTTTTATTCCCAGGCTTGTGTAACACTTTTTTGATTTTATGAATCTTTCTAAAGTAACCAAAGTAGCTTAAGTATTAAACTTGCAGCATCAGTTACAGAGGGACAAGGACTTGCATTATTTTACACCACATTTCCCCACAGTATGAGAGAACATCACCAGACTCAACTTTGTCTGACAAAGTCCCCTTTCACAGCAGCCACAACTGAATGGCATGATGTGTACAGCTGCCACCCGTGTGTCACTGCCCGTGTCAATGCGACCTTTGTCCGCATGTCCTAGTTGTCTAGTTTGGAGGAGAGAAGTTGACTTATGTGGGTTTTTATTTGTTTCACCCTTGTAGTGTTGTTCTCCATGAAGCTGTTCTCTTTGTCCTGAAAAAGGCATCTGCCCTCTTAACATCCTTATAACATGTAGGAAGTATACCACATAAACATGTGACACATGCAGTCGTACATATTACCTAGGTTTTCTAAAGTTGTCTTTCTCCCTTCACAACACACACACACACACACCACACAACACACACACACACCACACACACACACACACACACACACACACACACACAACACACACACACAGCCTCAGCTTACTCTGAGCTATAGAGATAAATGAGGCAGTTCCTTTTTCACTCTGGCCAGTGTGGAGGTGTCATCCGTGATGCCAAGGCTGAAATCAATGAGAACATTATACAAACTGCCCAGTGAAGCAGAGAGGAGGGTCTGTACCCCCCCAGTAAATGAAAGCTGTCCAAAGAGACGGAGGAGGGAGGCATCTTAAAATACTCCCTTTCTTTTGTCGTATAACCGAATGGAAAACAAACCCAAATCTCCCACTTGCCAGTCCGAGGCTCTGCTTCAACATCAAAGGCTCATTTCTCTGAGGTATTTAGTTTAGATTGGAACCACTGATATGTTGCTTGAATATCCAGACCACCTGTCAGAGGATAAGGCTGTTTTCACTGGGCTTGTTTGTGTGTTGTTTGTTTTAGTTCAACTTGAGATGACTGCACTCCTCATGACCCTTTGAGGTTTTCCTCATTCAAGTGCAAGTATGAGTTAGGTGTTTCTCTAATGAAAGTCGGCACTCACACTGTGAAGCAATCTCGTAATGGCCACGACGTGTTTATTTGTTAATTTGGTCTTAGATTCTTTGATACATTTAGTCTTGTTCAATTGTTTTCTTCAGTTCAGCACATCTTCAAACATCAACCTTCCTATGTAGCTCGGCAAAAACCAACCTGCTTAAGGGTTATTGCAAAATGATTGTGTATGTGTATTGAATGGTCCTTCAGGAAACTTTTAACCAGGATGCATATGGTTTGTCACGGCAGAGCTGACAGTCGGTTCAGCTTGAGAATTTGGTGACAACGTTTTGTTGTTCGATTCAGGATTTGGGTGGTTTTGTTGTCAAGCATTTACACGACAGACTTTCAGCCAAAACACTCATGTATTCAAATTAATCGTGCTTTGTAATGCAATCCATTTGAAACAAGGCACAGACACTGTATTTGATATTTTGGACTTTGTGGAAATCTTTTCTAAAAGCTCTGAGAAGTGACTATTGCGAAGTTCTTAAAAAAATGTATTCCATGGAAGCTACTTTTGCCATTAGTTTTCTGCCCTTTTCTTCTACCTACCATGTCATTGAAAAGTAGTAGTCAAAATATTCAACCACTTTTGAAAAGGGGACAAGGTGAAGTTCGTTTTTTATTGTCAGTCACCTTACAACAGGGCTCTCAAAACTTAAACCACTTAAACGGTAAGGATACCGTGTACTTTCTTCTTACGTCAATCATGCAGCCTTATTTGAAGGCAGCACCAACTGCCGGTGTTGACGATAATGCAGCAGCGACATTCAGGAACCCAATCAACCCGTAGAAATGGACCCAGCCCTGTGGGACGCAAAGCGTGTCTGGCTTTACCTTAAAATAAGAGGTTGTCCATTGAGAGCGGGTGAAAGTCATACTGACGCTGTTTAGAAACGACTGATGATTGATTGAAAAGCAAACCTAAAAGGGTGGCCCAGTCACGGTCTGATCACAGTGGTGCTTTCTCTGCTTTCCCATTCATCTGTTGGACTGGTTGGCCGGGCCTACCAAGTGGGCCATTATCATGGTCTGTAACCACACACCGCTGTCACCGTCACCATCACCATCCTTCCCCGCCTTTCAGTGTTTAGCTTCCTCTCCTGTATGAAGCTATTAGAGATTGTATGTGTTGGTGTGTGTGTGGTTTGTTTGTGTGTCATCCAATGGGCTATCCACCACGGCACCAATTGGAGAGCCGACCCAGAACAGTCCGTCTCACACCTAAAGCCAAAACAAACACTGTCTGGGTGCAGACAGAAACGAAGGCTGGACGTATTTTTCTCACTGTATACTGTGTGTATATATATACACATACACACACACAGTATATGCATGTGTGTGGAGGGAGACAAGTGTGCACATGCCAGCTTTGCAGTCTTTTGGTGGCAGAGGGTTTTTGTAGGCTGACCATGTGGGGTGGGGGGCTTTTAAATTCCTGGGCTTTTAAAGCCCAGGCCGTTTTGTTCAGGCACCTGAGAGAACACCTGCCATGGCCATCAGTAATCAGGCATGAGAAGAGGAATGACTGCGAACTGTAGGCAATCAGTGGGAAAAGAGAGTGAAAGGGAGGGAGAAGAGACATACAAGGAATCTAGGGATAAAGAAGTTGGCCGGAGCCAGAGAATGAAAGACAGAGAAGATAACAGGAAGAAAATTACCAAGAAAAGGAAGCAAAGACCAAAAGAACACTGAATATCACACACGCAGGACTGAGATGAAGACAAATGAGAGAGAAGAGAGGAGTGACTATATGAGAGAGAGTGTGTCAAGGAGGTGACAAGCTTTCAGGTTGCTCCAGTCACTGTTTCCTCTCTGGACATTCTCTCTGGTGCGCCTCTGTGTCTCTGTGGAGTGGAGTCATAGAAAAAAAAGCGCAGATCTGAGGTAACTGCTGCAGTAATCCGCGTTTATGCGGTAAATCTGACGCCTGCAAAGGTTGAATATTTAAGTTATTTATCCAATAAGTAATAAATCATTTTCTAAGCTTTAAATCATTACATATAACTTGTAGTATTCTGATAACTGTATTTGTATTTCAAATACGGTCAAGAAAAAATGGTCCGACTTCAAACTGGCCTCAAAGAAACGCGTTGCGGCCATGCAGCCATATACATCGCCATCGCTTTGACTTCAGGACTGCCAAACGCTTGTTTAAATAGGCGACTGAATAAACATTTCACCAATCACATTACAAATCAATAACCTAATATACATATATATATTGTAATCACTTGATTGAAATTGTTGTATGCCTAATTAAGTCCTCATGTTCTAGGGCATCCCAAAGTGATAGGGAAATTAGGCCTACCAGAAATAAACCAGAACAATGTGCTGTATGCAATTAATTTGTAAATCTGAAATGTAACTTGCAATATGGGGTAGTTGCGATGCACACACATTCATTACTGATTGCTGGTACAACAATTGACTAAACCGGTCGTTGTTACCGTGAACCGCTGCTAGTTAACACTGGAAAACTTCCACACACGAGTTCAGACAAGACGTGAGATTTTATCGCAGCCTACGCTCATGTTCAAATTGAGAGATGCCTTGCTTTGCGTAGGAGTCGCCGTACTCCTGTCCTACGCCTGTTTTAGATCCTACACACGTCTTCCTAAATGAGGGGCATTGTGAACAAATTAATTAACCAATTGATTAATTGAGCAAGTTGAATTATCCTTTTCTCTTTCAAGGCACAAACAGGTCTTGGTTATTTTCAAAGTTGCCTGCTAAATGTTACAACATGATCACGTTGTTTTGGAATAATGGATGTTTTGTTGTACATGGAATAAATTTGTTTTTCACTTGAAGGATAATTTCAGTTATTATAATTTGTAATTTTTTGCAGTCAAGTAGCACAGCTACTCAGGCAGAGAACCTGGCAGCAGCTGCTCCATTCATATTTGTCATATTTCACCATCAATGGTTATTTTTTACCTGCTTCATACAGGTGGTCAAAAAGACCTCAATAACCCAACACACGCACCATCTACTCTGTCGATATCTTAATGATTTATATGCTAAGCTTTTGGGGATAGATTTTATGTTCACATATTTTTAATTCAATGGGGGAAAGAGCCTGTTCTATCAATGTAACTGACTTAAACGTGCGATAAATAGTCACGTTCTTTATTTATTATCTCTGACTCAACTATAAGTTATAACTAGATCTTACTCAAAGGGTAATTGCTGAGATTTGGGAACATGACAACATGACCGGTTGAAAACCTAATCCGAGGTCAGCCAGCAGTGGATTAATTTTACGATCTTTCTCCGTTGTAAACATCCATCACAGGTTACAGACCACCTAGTTCAACCACTTTCACATACAATACTTACTGTTGTTTTCCTTTGCAATACGGGATTATTACCGATATTTCAGGTGTGTTTTATCTTCAAATTAAGTAGTTTAGCTAATTTTGGATAGAGTGCCATCTGTCTACTTGTGTTTTTTACTCTAACAAACTCTCTTTTATTGATGTTGCGGTTTTCCCAGATTGCAGTAATTAAGTGCTATTTTATCATGACTGATAGACAATGATGGCCAAAACTTTAAAAAAAGTTCCCAGTTGTATCTTATATTATTTTGTAATTGAACATTGAAGTCAATAAATCAACCATACTCAAACAAAAAATGCATATTAAGACATACCACAAGACATGAACACACGCCTTGAACATTTCTGCGGAGATGTGTGAATAAATGACGTCTTTAGTCATCCTCTCGAGATTATACTGTATGTGTGAAAAACACAAGTACCTTGCTCTTTATCCAGAGAGAACTTCACACACACATCACCCACCCAGCTACTTCACAGAGGGACTGCTCAGCCATACCGGGCTGAGCTGAGACTCAGATGCTGCTGTACTGTGTATTCTTAGAGTTTGGTGTCTCTATCCTTCACCCTCCTTCTGTTTCATCTTTAAACTCTTCTCTCTCGGTGTCTTTTTTTGTGAGATGTAGTGTCGGTATAGTGGTGGTGGTGGGGGTCTGACTGCAATCCACCCACATGCTCCATCCTCGTAGCACCCACTGACAGAGCTCTCTCTTTCTGTATACTGGTCGGCGTGATCTCCGCCGCAATCAGAACAGCATGAGTAGGTGGTGGGAGGTGTATGTGTGTGTCTGTGTGTGTGTGTGTGTGACTGTGGCGGGGGATAAAACGGAGGAGTGGGAGAGTGGTTAAAACAACGGCGGTATAGAAAAGCTGAAGGATTCGACGGGTGGGAGAGAAAAAGGAGAGCTCTGTTTCTGTCATCTGTGTCTCTTGTTTTTTATTTTTCTTCATACTGGGCTGCAGATCTGCCAGATGTGCTATAAGCAATTCCACTGCTGCCAAGAAAAAAAATAAAGAAAATAACAGCAACTTTTGATGGGCAAACTTTTCATGTCTGAGATGGGAATGAATGTGTGGCCGTTCTCCATCTTTTGTGTGTGCCTTTTTTTTACTTTAATCTCACCTTCTTTTTGTAGTTTTTTCCTTCTTTTTCTTAAAGATAATTTGTTGGGCCTTTCTAGGCCCCTACTGACATGACAGTTGAAGAAGTGAAAGAGGAGAGAAGAGGGGAATGACATGCAGCAATGGCCCGCAGGTCAGAGTCAAACCCGGGCCAGCTGCACCGACCAAGCTATCCAGGCTTTTTGTAGTTTTAAAGTAATACAAAATAACACATGCAAAGCCATGTTAAGATTGCTCTTTTTTCTGCATGTTGCAAGTTACTAACATGAGATATTCATTTGTTACACACATATTTGTACTACTATGTCTGTGCTTTGGCTTTTTTCCCTCTGGGTTTTTGTTAATCACGGTATAGTCAGCGTTGCCCTCGTCAGTTTGTGTCAGATGCTCTGAATTTTCACTGTTCTTTAGGTATGCCAAAAACGTCTTCACATTACTTAAAGTGTGGTACAATGTGGTTTTACATAAATTCTCTCTCGTTCTTCCTGTATTTTCCCTTTTTTCACTTGCACTCACGCTGATATGCAGTTATCGAATGAGGTCAAGTTATCAAAGGCTCCAGCGTTAGCCTTACGTGAGAAGATGGTGAAGAATGTAACTCCTGGTATCAGCCACTCAGCTGGTACGGGGTCATGGATGTACTGACCTTACTTACTTACTTTTCACTGAGCTTAAGTGCCAACATTGACAGAGATGGAGAGATTAAAGTGTCCTGCGCTTTGCTGAAATATAATTCATACATTTTGTGCTCAGGTAACTGAAAGAACAGCATGTCCTGTATATTAAAAAGCCAAATACAAAGTGCAAAGATTACTCTATGATAGGTTTAAAGGAATACTCACGGAATAGTTACAAATGAAAGCGCCAATCACTTTTTGTTTTTAGCATCAAATAATAACCCACTGCAGGCTTGAAAAGTGGCTCTGAAAAGTTTTTTAGCTTGATGGAATCTAACAGTGAAAAACCTTCACGCCAAAAAAAAAAAGGTATTACAATGTTTATAAAAACTCAAACCAATTCTTTTCTCAGCTGATTATTGTTGTGTACAGTGTACAATGTAATAATTAGTGATCTATTGTAATGTACTGTAGTCCCGAAAGAGTATACATTTGTTTGATCTTGTGTAGACATGTTTTGTAGTAATGCTTATAGAGTATAAAGCTTTGGGATATAATTTCAAATGTAGCAAACTGGAAAGTAAGTCAAATAATGAATACTGACTGGCAGGACATTAAGACAACAGCATGAAATAAATAAAGCAGCAAACATATAGATGGAAAATATTAAGTGAACTCACACTGAACGAGTGAGACAAGAGAAAGTGTGTGGAAAAACTCACAACAAATTGCAAACCATGTGTGGACAGTTGAATCAAGTATAGTTAAAAGTACACTACCAAAAAGAACTACAAAAAGTATTTTTATTGTCAAACGGGAGTAAATACAAGTTGTTGTTCCTCTCTATGCAATGCGTGCAAGTGTAGAGAAGTAAGAGAGAAGTAAGAAGTAAAGAGAGGAGGTGGAAGGGGAAGATAGAGGTCTTTCTCAGTCCATCAGATAATTTCTACATAGATAACCGCAGCAACATGGAGGTGGAATGTAAACACCATATTACTGTCTGGATCTTCACATATTTGTCTCCATCCATCCACCTGCCTAAACCTATCGCTCCCCTATACTGATGCCCGCTTCATTCTCTAAATCCCATCTACTGAAAATAGCACAAGGCCTCTCAGTGACTTTTCTCCTCAGGAGAACGTTATATTTTCTCCTGACATGGAACTGCTGTTGCATTTCTATCAGGTTCTTTCCTCAATTGAATCTCTCTCTCTGTGTCCATTAAGTCGCTCCGCTAGTTTCCATTATGGAACAATCAGGTTGTACATCAATATGCAGACCTTCACTCCCAAATAGTATTGTGTGCACTTTTGTCAGTGCAACAGACTATAATGGATGTACATGCCATGGCAAAGCTGGTCAGTCCTCCAAACATCACTGTGTCTGACATCACTGTAAAACTAAGATGTGGTGGGAGAGACGACGTGTGAAGGAGTGCACACTAGACTAGAAAGTTCAGCTTGTCTTTTTGATTTTTGTCTCTTTAAGGCCCAAACACACACAACCTCACTGTGATCCCGCAGCTCTGCTGCTGTTGAATTGCAGTGTTCCATGTGGCAGAGCACAGTCAAGCGTACCCCTCTCATTGGCTTACTCTTTTGTAAATGCATGGGGGAGTAATGGTGTTGGAGAAAAGGGTTGGCAGTACATTTTTGGCGGATTTCACTCCAAAACACAGTTTACTTTTTTCTCTTCCAGAGCTAACCATTTTAAGAGCTATTTTTACTGGTATGAAGGGACCCAAAGTGGACCCAAAGTGGGATTCTTTCTTTCAGTTCAAGACTTCAGGTCCCCTCTATCTTATTGTGTCAACTTGCTATTTTCCATGTGGGAGACTTTACTTTTTGTTTGTTGCTTTCTCGCTGAGAACACATCAGAAGTTCTGAGACAGGAGTGCTCCCCTGTGTGTGGGGGCCTGGGATTAGCCCATGACATGGTGTTTGTGTTCGGGGGTTGTTTTAAGTTGGTCTCTGGCTCCCACAGCAAGCGGATGATGAGCAGTCCCAGGTGGCTGTCCTGCTGTGTGACATGATGGTCTGTCCCTTTAGAACTAAAGACCTCTTTACCAGATGCAAGGCTGGGATGCAGGCTGCTGACAGTGGTACTCAGGAAAAACCTCACTGTGGTGTTCCTCTGTAATCTGTGGTTTTAACCTGCAGAAATGCAGAGGGAAAAGTAATAAGATACATTTTCTTTTGTTTCTCTTACTGAGTCTTCTCCATGCAGTTTTACATTTTGATATATTATATGGTCAGTAATTTAACTTGTCTATTACGTCTTGGCCTTTTTGTACATCATTAGTCTAGTGAATGCACTGACTCTGCTTTTCTTTGTCTTACATTATAATTCACTGAGTATCTTTGTGTTTTGGGGCTTTGGTCGGATGAAACATGCAATTTAAAGATGTTACCTTAAGCTCTAGGAAACAGCGGTGGACAGTTTTAATTCATTTTTGATGTTTTATAGGGCATTTAATAAATAATAATAAATCAACAAAAATCCTCCAGAGTAATTGATAATGAATATGCAGTAATTGTAAATTTCAGCCTTAAATAGAAGCAATTACAATAGCAAATACACTATTTATTAATTATTATTAATTAAATGAGTGTTGTGTGATATAATGCATAACAGAATAGATTTCATTGCACTCATTGAGAATAATGTGTGTTTACGCATTACAGATTCTAATTCTTTGAAGAAAAAGTTATGATAATACTGTTTTCATTTTCACAGTGCTTTAGCCATCACTCTGGATACTTATGACATACACTCACTAACTTACATTAAAATTAACCTGGGGGGGGGGGGGGGCCTCTAGCTCAGCCAGTAAGAGCATTCGCCCCATGTTGGCTGAGTTCTGCAGCGGCCCGGGTTCCAATCAAACCTGCAGCCCTTTGCTGCGTGTCATCCCCCATCTCTCTCCCCCTTTCATGTCTATCCGCTGTATTTCATAATAAAGGGAAAAGCCCCCCAAAAAAAAATCTTTAAAATGAGTCTGAAACCTACTTATCTAAATCAAATGATCTGTTAATTAGTTCAATTTAATTGTTAATTAACTGAAACTAAATGTTTCAGTTGAAATCCTACTTTGCATTGAAACTGACAGTAACATGAAGTATTTCTGGCTGAAGTACAACCAGTAGGTCCATCAGGGGAACAATTGGCGTCTGGTGGAACAGCTGGTTTGACTGTTTGCTGTTGTTTGGTCCCAGCGTGCGTCGTTTCCCTGCAGTGGCTGAAGGTCAGGAGAGCAGAGCTGTGGTCAAGTGTCACTCTTTGCTCCTTTAAACAGGAAATGGCTTGCACAACCCCCTGACCAACAGAGATTGTTGGGAGCCTCCCGGTGGACCAGAAGAAAATTAAATGCATCTGTGATTGTAGGTGTTTTAGAAGAGAAGATTCCTTTGGGACAGATGAAATTTGTCTTTGGTTATGCTGAAAACACACTGACCTTTTCTCATGCAGGTAGTATTAGTGTGAAGTGCAGTTCAGTATGTTTAATGTGTATCTATGATTTGATCTACATTATGCATGGCGCGTACAGCTACTGTGCAGTTCTGAAGGGCAGAGAAGATTCATGGAGAAGACAGAGGATCTAAATGAACGAAAGGCCACGGGGCGGACATTCGCTGACCCCCTCGCATATTCATACCCTTGATTCGGCCACAGTATCAAGCTCCTCTCTCTTGACCCGAGTTTGATGACTCACAGCTGATTTCATTCACACTCTTCATTAATTTCTGTGCAGAAATTTGGCCGGAGATTTAATTATTGATGCGGTCTTTGTCAGAGTGGAGGGATAATCTGTGAGCTACAGAGCTGAGAGCAAGAGGAGGCTGCTTGTCATCCTGTAATGTGCTGTAGCTTGGCCAGCTGGCTGTGGCAGAAAAACATCTCTAATGGTATCCAGACAGTGCAATGCTACCTGCTTGTGTACATGAGGCTCATCATTGTTTTTAGTTTCTGCGTCGATTAATGTCCCAAACCAGAAAAATGATTTGGTCTGATTCTATTTTGTTATAAAGTATGTACATGGTATGCTTGAAAAGAAATATACAGAACACATAAGGGCACGTAACACATGTGGTTATGTATTAGAACTTGACTGATAAATCAGCCAGGCCAAGATTAGCTTATCTCAGAGCATGGGCAAGTTTATTTTATGACTGCAGCAATTGTGCCGCTCACTAATTCATTATTTTAACCTTGATTCTTTCATAAACAGATTTAAAGAATCTTAATAACAATGCTTGTTTACAAATGCTATGGAGATAGTGTTAGCAGATGTTTTTTCAGAACACTTTAAAATCCAGTATAAATTGGTCTATACAGAATAAAACACAAGCTGCAAATGGAGACATGTCACAGGATGGAAACTTTGAGATCAAAGCATAACCCTAAACCAGAATCAAATTTGCAATTTGCTGTGTTTGTAAAGCATACATTTCAAGAGGTGTACGGTGCCGAACAACTTTTCCACGTCAGGTTTGAAACACCACCTGAAAAAACAACATCCAATTCAATAGGCAGAGTACATCAAAAATCTGATTTGATTTTTACAGAACTGAATGAAGACATGTAATTTAATATTATTTTTTGTACACAGTATCTTGTAAATGTTTATGTTATTTTCAAGTACAGTTGTCTGTGAATTGTGTTATTGGTTTGTAGTTTTTCAATTCAGATTCATTAAATTCATGAAGTACAAGTGTAATAATAACAATAATTTGGAAAAAAAAACATTTTTAAATGGGTTTAAAAAAATAAGCCGAAGCAGATTTTTCATTTCGGTGCATCACTAGTTAACATAGTTCCTTTTCAATAAAGAACATGGGCTAAAAGATGATGTACCCTATGGATACACTATGTACTTTAAAACCATGTTCATCTGTATTACCTGTATTTTTCTGTACCTGTGTGGGAGTGTTTGGGGAGGACAAGGAATAATCCACTGTGCGGGTTGGCTGGTCATGAAGAGACTGTCTGCTTTCACCTGTCAGCCTCCTTAATGTGGAATTACAGTGAGTGGGAGGCAGCAGCAGGGTGAGTGGGCAATATATACAGTAAAGGCTGTGGCACTGAACCATGCAATGTATTCAACACTTTCACATCACAAGAGGAGAAAACAGCTTATTATCCCATATATATTATCCCAGTTGTGATTATTTGAGTCTGTTTTGTTTTAAAATGCCCACTACAGTGACTATTGAATTGATTTATTAAATATTAATTATCTTAAAAATCATCACTCAGAGGAGTGCATTATTTTCTTCTATATTTCAAAGGAAAAAAATTTACCTCTTATGTACAAGAAGATTTTTGTTCTCTTTTTATGTCTTATTGAGCATTTAACACAGTTCTGAAAAGCTTCACAATCCTTTATGAAGAATAAAAGAGCATGTTAGTTACCACCTTTAAGATTTTAAATGCTTCTTAATATTTAGTATGTAAGACAGTACAGTCCATGTAAGAGTTTTAGCAGATTTTTTATTTTAATTTATTTAAAGTAGGGCTGTGTGTTGCTACTTTTTCAATGAAGAACACACTTTTAATAGTACCAAGCATCAACAAATGTCAATTACTAAAAGTATTAGCACTGAAATCCTGGTCAGCTTGTCAGTAATGTCAGTCATTTGATCAATAAACAGATTACTAAACACCTCAAATCCCACAACGTCCTCTCCGCTCCCCAATCTGGCTTCCGTGCAGGTCATGGTTGTATCACGCTCAAGGTCTTAAACGACATCACAGCAGCCATCGACAAAAAGCATTATTGTGCAGCCGTCTACATTGTTCTGTACCAGACCTTTGACTTGGTTAATCATCGACTCAGCAACCTTGGGTTCTCTCATGACTGCCTTGCGTAGTTCAACAACTATTTTTCTGATTGGGTCCAGTATGTTAAATCTGAAGGCATGCTATCTGGGCCTATGGGTGTCACTATGGGGGTGCCACAAGGTTCAATTCTCGGTCCGACTCTTTTCTCCATATACATCAATGAATGATGCGGCTCTTTCAGTTGGGAACTCTCAAATCCACCTCTATGCAGACGACACCATCCTGTATACAGTCATCTGGCCCCTCTTTGGATGGTGTGCTATCCAACCAGAAGAGCTTCAATGCCATACAGCACTCCTTCTGAAACCTCCAATTTCTACTTAACCCTGGCAAAACCAAGTTCATGCTTTTCAATCGATCGCGGCCCACCCATTTACCATTACCATACTCGATGGGTTGCAATTCAAAAATGTGGCGGTGTACAAATACTTAGGTGTCTGGTTAGACTGCTCCCTCTCCTTCCAGCAACACATAAAACACCTTCATCTAAAGTTAAGTCTCGCCTTGGTGAAAATGACAATTTTACCAATCCTCAATTTTAGTAACGTCATTTACAGAACTGCCTCAAACTCTCTCCTGAAAAAAATAGATATTCTTTATCACAGTGCCATACATTTTGTGACCAGAGCCCTTATAACACCCACTACTGCAACTTCTATGCTTTAATTGGCTGACCCTCATTACACATTCAACGATTAACTCACTGGTACCAACTCATTTGCAAGTCCTTACTAGGCGAAGCCCCGGTGTACCTAAGCTCACGGGTCACGATAGCCTCACCCACCCGCAGCCTTTGCTCACTCTGTTACGTCTCCTTGGTCACCCCAAAAGCTCACACCTCCTTTGGCTGACACTCCTTCCATGTCTCAGTTTCAAATAACTGGAAAGAACTACCCAAACCCTGAAACTCAAAGCCTTTTCTCACTAACTGCCTTCAAATCATGTCTGTCTGAGCTCCTGTCCGATCATGGCACGTGCTGACTGTTATTCTTTCATCCATCTTTAACCACTGTTTTTGCACACCCTTACCCTGTTATCTTTGTCACGCCCAATTGCATATTTGCACAGGTGCACATCTTCAATGGTATCCTATCCTGATCTCGCTATTTAGCACCTTTCATCTGTCCTGATATCCTCAATGTTTTTCTTTCTTCCCACCTTTGTATCACACAATTTCATAACACTCTACTAATCTACATCTATATCTAGACCACAATTCTGCACTAACTGTTCTCTTTACCACATTTCAGCATTTTATATAGTATGTCAATTCATATTTACATTGACTCTTTCAACGTTTATAAAGACTGTCTATTTATGTTTGATTATTGACTCTTCATTACATTCAGCATTTTATTTAGTCTGTTCATACTTATTATGTTATCACCGACCTACATCACTAACTAGACCACAACTTGCAGCTGTCTTATCTACTTTAGCACCTAGACCACTATTTGCATTAACTGTATATTGACGCTTCACTATATCTCAGCAGTGTTATAGACTATCTATTCATGTATATTGTGTTATCACTTTCACATATCCTCCGACTTACTTACACATCCCACGCACCAGCTTTGTAAGGCCTACCTAATCTGCACTTTATGTAGTAGCCTATTGTAGTCTGTTTTTCTTGTATTTTATTATATGTGAAACTGTATGTTGTCGTGCACGCTTACGCATTTTTTGGCCAGGTTGTCGTTGCAAATGAGAACCTGTTCTCAACGGCCAACCTGGTTAAATAAAAAATTTAAATAAAAAAAATTGTTTGATAAGATATTTCCTCATTTAATCATAGTTTTATAAACATTATTTTATTAGTATTTGTAATTATGTATGTAGTCAAATATCTTGTATAACAAAAATATGAACACCATACAAGGCTCAAACCAAACATCAGTTTTTAGTGTTAGTTTTCTCAACAAAAGTGCGTGAACAAGAACTTTACCTACATTTTGCTGTGATTTTGATGAGTAAACTTTAGAAATCTACCAAAGCATTTCATGTCAACATACAAAATGATGTTCAGTTCCCAGCTCTGTTGGTACCACATCATATATTACAGTGTTTTTACAAAACCCATACTTAGTGTGCAACGCAATCATTTTCAGGGGGGCAGTCAGGCATATTTGTTGATCTGGACTCACACTGGATATGTAGTGAAATATTTGTCTAAATGCAGATTTTCACACTTGGAAGATGGGCTGTGGGCTGTCTGCTGTCTGTCATGTCTTTTGGTCTCTGCACCCACTGTAGTTCTCAACAATGGTGTGTGTGCATCATGTGCAGATACACACACACGCACGCACACACACAAACACACACACACACCCACACACACTCTAAACACTCCCTCAGATTGCTTCCTTTCATGTCTGCAGCAGTGTGTAGATGAAGGTGTAGGTTAGTGACCGCATGCTGCAGGGATTCAGTCTGTTGGAGTGTGAAGTTTGACAGGCAGAGTTATGAGCAGAGAAGCTGGTGGGTGACGTATGTGTGAGAAATAGAATGAGACACAAAGGAGAGAATATGGGTGTGTCCAGGAGCTACACGATTAAGGGTGTGTGTGTGTGTGTGTGTGTGTGTGTGTGTTAGATTAATAGCAATTTTATCCAGTCACAATATGGACCAGTGCAATATCCAAATCGCAGTGGGGGCGCAATATTAGGCAAAATCTGTGTCAAAACATTTTGAATTAAGTATTGTGGTGCTGCAGAGACGTCCCAGCCTAAGAATTTTATCCTACACTTAAGAAAAACTCTATGTTTGGTACATATCCTCGCAAACATCACATATAATCTTTTAAAAAATGGCTTTTATATTTTTTTATCAAAATTAGAATATTGATTCAAAATTATCATTCTCTCCAATATCGTGAATCATATTGCAATATCAGTCAAATAATTGCAATTACATATTTTCTTTATAAAGTGTGTTGTTATAAGTTGTGTGTGTGTGTGTGTGTGTATGTTTGTGTGTGTGTGTGTGTGTGTGTTATTTATGTAATTGTGTATCTGTGTATTTAGCTATTCATTTACTTGCATTTTGCCAGTGAATGACCAGTTCTTATAGTGTTGAATGCTTGCTTCTTGTCCACTTTCACATCAAACTATTAAAGACAGTGTTGAATACGTCAAAAGAAATTACTACAGAGTAAAACTACAGAGTTCAACCTAACAAGCTCAAATGAAAAAAAAGTGTGTGCTCAACTCTGACAGATTAACACAGGTGTCTATACACATTGACGTAACAACCCCCCAAAATAACACTACAGTCGCTGGAATACACTCTATAAATGTGCACCAGGGAACGAATTAATGAAGCACACCGGCTTTTACCATAAAATGTGTGCCCCAAACAGCTGTAGCGATAAAATGTGTATAGGTGACAAATATACCGGTATATCGCTGCCATTTCACAATCAATTAAACTGTTCTGTTCCACAAAATTCCCACTTAGCTAATGTGCTGCGTCCTGCATTACCAGCCCAGTTTGCCTTGTATGCAGGTCTGGCTGAAAGTGCTGCACACAAATACGCTTTAAATACACCAAAAATGTTGTATATATGTTTCTACTTTTAAGTCTGGAAGTCACTTCTGTCATCACTAATTAATGATTAGTGAGATGCCCACTTGAGCGGTGCGTTCCCTATTTGGACCTATTGTCTGTGTAAAACACTACCCAAACTTCTACCTTCAACACTCAAAGTTCTTTGCCAAAGCAGGAGGTTGTTTTTTTTAGGAGATAGAGAGAGTACAAGTGTGTAAGTTGAAGGTAACCAAGGCTTTTGCATTTAACACCAATTTAGATCCCATTGCATACATGTAGTCAGCATTGAAACAGATATTGTTATGATGGTAATAATTAACAACATAATCAGGGGGTTACAGACTCATAGGATGTCCAAAGTGTTTGACAAGTGGGTTAGACAAGCACATAAAGCATCACTGGTGTCCCACTTGTGTACACAATCAGTGGTGTTTACTCCTGTGTCGATGCGGGAGTGCTGAGTGTTCTCCTCAACACCTCCTGGGCACCAATTTGTGCCAAAATTGGCCATATTGTCAAGGTGTGAGTGTGTATACTGTGTTGGGTGTGGGTTGTTGCTTAAAATAGCAGATTACATAGATGGAGGGAAAAACAAAAGAGGAATTATGTTGAGGAGTGAACGGTTGGAAATGAGAGGGAAAATCCAGTATATAAGAGTTGGATGCTTTGATGTGAAGACACCTTGATGAGAACTGATAATAAAGAAAGCTCTCAATGTTGAACAAACATTGAAAGATTTAAAGGACATTTCCTATTAAAGGTGCTACCTCCATAAAGCATTCCTTTATAATGTGTAGACAGTTATTAGACTACGCCACGGGCATTTTAAAAGGAATTTCTTTAAATGCTAGGTATTAATCAGACCCTTAAATTTAAGGCTGTTGTTAAAGAAATTGCATAATATTTTTAAGGTTCTCCACACTTTTCTTGAGTAATCACACCAGTTATGTCCAATCGCACTGCATTGGTACACAAATCTATCTTAACTATAACAAGTACCAGACAGCTCTTATTCAAACAACCATTACTCCCCTGACACGCTTATTTACAATATTCATGATTTATAATTAGTTGTCACACATCATTTTAGCTGTGTGTCAGTGAGAGGCGGCCTTATCAACACAGTGGCACATTTCAGGAACGACCACATTTGCAGCCTCCGCTGCTCGCAAATTCTTTACTTCATTAGTGTTTCCCGCTCTACATCTTTCTTTTTTTCTCCTCCTTACTTTTTGCTTCTCGTAAAAATAGAAATCCTTTTGAGCCTAGCCACCATCTTTCTGCAGTAAAAGTGATTAATCCTCTTTCCTGCTACTAATTGCATTTTCTGCTATTTTATTTGCCTATAAAAGATTCATGTTTTGCCAGGGGCAAGATATTCTTATTGTGTCTTAAGGAATGGCAGAATTGGGAGAAATGAGGTGTCAGGCTCTGGTTTGGAGGGGGAATTGATGGCAGGGAGAACACATGGTTGATGGCCTTGCTAATAGATGGAAATGAACTCTAACAGGCATTTGAGGCTACAGGCACAAATAATAAACAGGGTCCGGGGCCTTGGGCTGTATAGGAGCATACAAATGGCTGTGTCTGACTGACTTTTAATTTTCTGGTATTTTGTGAATCAGTAACAGTGATGTAAATTACATGTTGAAGGTTTTTTCTTGTTTCCTCCATATTAATGCTTTTGTTTGGTTAATAAAACCCATCTATGTGTACTAAAATGTGTACTCACATTGCCCTTACCTGGTAAACAGTATTGGTTGTTTATTCAAATGCCTTAATCCTCAACCTAGGTTGATGTTTACCCGACAAAGACTTCAAGAGGCTGTGCAAATTAGGACTCTCTCAAAAGCAAAGATGGAAGTATTAATGTTGTTGTAGTGCCAGAAAAACTTTTACCCCTCATGTCTACTGGATGCCACCTTCTAGTTGCACTATGGTTCCATCACATCTCTGGTGTGGCTTAAATGTACACTGCAAGTGTTTCAGAAGCAGATCATCTATAAGCAGCCTGTTGTTCAGACACATTTCCAATAATGTTAGAGGCGTTTTCTGACTTTTGTGTGTTTTACAAGCATTTTTTAATACACTTTTGCAGCTCACCCATGATAGATGAGACATATTTGTGGCATTGTGCAGCACAGTGTCTTAGCTTTATCTTCAATCTGTATTTCTGAATATTGCATATGAAATGCATTTCGTCACCTGCTTTAAGGAGGAAGGAGAAATAATCCAACAAACACTACAAAATCACTAAAATTGGATGTCACTCTTCACAGTTGCAAGATGTTTTGGCAGAAAATTACAGCTGGGTGTGATACTCCACTCACGTATCTAGTAGATATTTGCAGTTATTCATCTCCTACAGGGTCGGAGCTGGAATGTGATGAAGCCAGGTCTGTTGGACATGGTGGCTAGGTAAAGAGGTTGGGGTTGACAAAGTGTGTGACTTTGACATGGGAGACCATTGTTTGGTATCCATTTCCTTTCAACAGTCGACATGGGTTTATTTTTTATTTTTTATCATAACAACAGTCTTTCCCTAATCTTAAATGAATTACACTTCTGCTTCTTCACTTTCTTGCCGAAAATTAGATACAAATTGGTAATATGAAACTAAAAGCAGGTTACAGTAGCTTAGCATAAAGCTTAACCTTCTGTAAAACATTGATTTGTCATTTCTATACATGAGTTTTTGTACATATTGAACAGGTTTTAACATGGTTTTAACATTAGCTTTAAGTGTAAATGGATTTTGTTAATTTGTACAGACTGACTAGCTGTTTGCTACTCTTTCCAGTCTTTGTAGTAAGCTAAGCTAACCTGGCTGCTGACGGTAGCTTTATATTTACTATACGGACATGAAAGCAGTCTCAATCTTTTCGTCTAAGTCTCAGCAAGACAACCAATAACCTGTTTCCAAAATGGCAAACTATTCTTTAACCTAGTAGTTCTTGTGCCTAAACCTCACCATAGCCATAGCCATAGCATGTTTTAATTATTTAACTAAATTTGATCTAATGTTGTTGCATTTTTGGCCTACCTCTGCAACATTGCGTACACCTGCACGCTGACTGGTACTTCTACATTACAAATGATTAATTATAAAGCAAATCAAAACCTCAATATCAACTTGGGATATGTGAAAATTGGTTAAGGAGAACTTTTATTAGTGAAAAAAGAGCACTGGATACTGCCCACACATTAAACAGCTTTTATTCACCCTGTTGATGGCAGTCAGGCCATTCAGCATTTGGTACAGAGGGAAGGTATTTGAGGGAGAGGATGTTGAGGTGGAGTGGTATTCTCACAGGCTCTGTGTGAGTGTGGCTTTGTTCCAAAGTGGTGTGAAGAAGAAGAGATGGACAGAGAGGGTAGTGGGGGGGTGGGGGGCACATTCTGGTGAAGGTCAGCGGGTTAAGCCGATGGGGATGCTTGGAAACGGGGCCCTGCCAAAAAGATGCTAATACCTCAATCCATGATTCATCACAAAGGCATCCATCATCCTGCGTGTGTGTGTGTGGGTCTGTGTGTGTGTGTTGTGTGTGTGTGTGGGTGTGTGTGTGTGTGTGTGGGTGTGTTACAATGACGTCACCCATCGGTCCCCAGGCTGTCAGGGGCTGACAGGCAGGGGCTGGGGAGGAGCAGTGTTTTCATTTCAACAAGCCGAGTGATGGACTTCCGTAGAGGGGGCAAAGCTGCTCTCTGAATGAAAGGTGCCATGCTGTTCGCTGTGCTCATGGGAAGTGGATGTGAGTTTGTCGAGTGCCTGTGTAGTGTTCGGCGGCAACACGATCAGAATGGCTAGACAGACAAGCTCCCGCAGAGAACATTAGCCACTTTTATTTTTATTTCTTCGTCTACTTCATGTTCAGTGCCTAGGGCTCAAGTTTCATTTTAATCACAGTTTACTTTATATGGCTTTCCACTGGTGCTGTCTCACTCCCCAGTGCAGTCTGATGTGGGTTAATTGAAGGGAGCTGCTCTGGGAGATGGGGAGATGATCTGTAACTATCCATATGGGTCAGAGCCCATTTCCCGGCACTCTACCGACTGCAATAGCTAAACATAGCTTTAAAATGCTAATGAATTTGCCTCAATCTCTGCTTAAGCTTGCGCTTACATGTTGTTGTAGATATTTTTTGCCCGTTTTTTGTGCTTAGTTTAGTTTAGCTTGGTTGAAGCTACCCTAATCAATATTTTTACATTAACAATAGATCAAATGACACAGAATTATCATTGGACTGCAGTTCCTCTCAGCTCTGTGAGTGTCTTTCCGTGAGTGTCTTTCAGCACTTTTGGTTTCAGGCTTTACATTTTTATTTCACTCTCACGGCTCCCATCAACCTGGTTTCCAGCTGTAGCAACAAAAGTAGCAGACATGATGAACATAGTGAAGCATCTAGAGTCAGCTATTTCCTTCAGGAGTTGGTGGAGACAAAAACAGAAATAATGCATGGGAGAGTAAATGTTGGATTTCTATTCATCAGATTACACTACACATGACTCGTGTGCTGATGTGGCTCAGTTTTAGCTCGATATGTAAAAACACACTTTATAATGTGATGAAAGGTCAATGTTGTGGTACAGCTTGTTGCAGTGTCCCCAAAGTGACCTGAAAAGTTAGCATTATATGAGACCTTTAAAGACAAACTGTCCAAACACAGTCCGCCTTCTAAAGTTGTTGGCCTTGGAAATGTGTTTCTGTCCAGCTAATGATCTGACTTTTAAGCTGATGTTCCACCTTGTTCACCAGTTATTTCTCACTTTCTCTGTCTGCAATGCTGAGCAGCTACTATAGTGTACACGGGTAAGTTATTTGATTAGTGGAGCTTTAATTCATCTCAAACAATCAAACAGTATCATAAATGTGGATGATTATTTTGGCAGCACAAACAGATCAGACACTCATGAATGTCCATCAATATCATCTTAATATAAAAGCAATAAAAGAAATCCTGGACAATGTGCAGATGTTTGACTAGTCATTAGGCTGTGGATAGTACTGTTCAGTCTGGTGTTTTCACTCATTAGCAAAAATGTATGCAGAGGCTAATCATCCAAAATCGTGAACTTCCACTTCTTCAAGCATGGTCAATATACTTCATGATCTGTGAAATAAGATATCTATTTATATACTTCAAAAAGATAGGAGCGCTCAGCAAATTTTAAATCAACATCTTTTCCCAAGAACGATTTTGGCAGTTCTCTTCAGTTTCTCATTAAATGTGCTTCTACTGTTTTATTTCCATTTAAATTCTTAAAGTGCTATTCTCTATACCACAGATCTAAAAATAAATGTCATTAACGCAAAAACTATGTTTTCCCAGCAGACACTGAATCTTTGGGCTAAACAGTGTTTAGTCCCATCTACTGAGCTTTAATTAAGGCAAAATGAGGATCCAAAAAAGCACAGTTATGTTACTACCGGACAAATTCAAACAAAAAAATGAAATTGTTCAAGACTGCATATATGTAGGTGTTGATGATGAGCCACATAGTAAATCAGCCTTAGTTGTTTCTCCTGAAGTTTACGGTTTGTTTGAGGTTTCCATTTGGCTCCTGGAACACTGACCCAGTTTAGTGTTGACTCTTGGTTGGCCTTAGTTGGCAAGCTCCACTGAATGTTGGGTTACAACTTTGTCCCACTGGTCGTTTGTCCTGGGAAGGTGATTCATTAGACAAAGATAATTATCTGCAGTGGGTCCTCCTGTGTATTGCAATAATCCCTTTGGAGGAGGAGAGAAATAAATAAAGACAAACAGACAGATAGAAAGATGGAGGATCTGACACATTGATGTTAAATATTTGCATCCTTTTTTATTTTTAGACATTTAGTCAACCTTTTTTACTTGGGCAGTCAGATCAGAGAAGAGAGATGGAGAAGGAAGAGTAAAATGAGGCCAATGACATCCAACAGGGGTCCCCTGGCACCTTGCACGTATACAGATCACGCCAAGAAAGGGACATCTCTCAACCCTCTTAACGAGAGCCAGTGCAGCTCTGGTGGCCAAGCGACATGTGTGTATGCACATGCATTAGTGTTTTTGCAGTGCAGTCGTGCAGTGCTGCTGCCTGCATCCATAATTAAGCCAAGACAGAACCATCAACAGGAATATAATTGGCTGGAGGGAAAACGCGGGGGGGGGGGGGGGGGGCTGCAGACTTTCCGAGCGAGAGATAGAAAGGGGAAGAAGAAGAAGATGGAGAGAAATCCATTACATGCTAATGCCGTCCTCAGCCTTCAACTGCCTCGTTGGGTACCATGCCGCTACTCTCGAATAAGCTCTTGGCTGGCAAGCCGGTCGCCATGTTACACAATAAACAAACAGCAATGAGGGTAAAGTCTTTCATGCATCTTTTTGTGCGTGCCTACAGTATTAGCAACAGTCAGCTGTTGCATAATTCTTTTGTAGTGTCTGAAGGACTCAGCTGACTGCTTTTTGGCCTCTTTGTCATCCTTGGGTTTTTTCTTTTTTTTTCCTAGGCGACAGAATGGGCAACCGGACGAGGAAACGAGGACATCCTGTCAGAGCAAAGGCAAAACAGAGGTAACCTCGACCCCGTCCCCAATTACAACACTTCATGTCTGTGAAGCCTGGCTTACAGAGAGGCATCTTGATATCTTCTGGCTGTTCTGGCAAGGTCCTTGTGCACCTCATGGGCTGTAAAGAACAGCTATTTCAAACCTTCAATCAAGAGTTGTTGTTTTTGCAGATACGAGAGAGGGCAAAGGGAAGAGAGGGAAAATGCACACAAGAGAGACAAGGGCATAGTGAGACACACAAAGGGACATACCTTTCAAATATCTGATAACCAGAGCTGCAATCAGTCATCTTATTTGTTTATTTCGTGAGTAACTGATTTCACTGTCACTTTTATCTCCCTCAGTGCCTACAGACTGAAGGGTGATACCCAATACACAACAATCAATCCTCTTTGAAACTTGCTTCACTGCAATAACTCCGATCTTTGACACAACACAAAGCTCCGCCATTTACAAAAAATATTCTTGCATGAAATTGTTTCATTACCAATAAATCTATTTCATGCCTTTTGTTAAAACCGATTTGACTCTTTTTACTGAAACACTTACTGACTGTAGAGCCTCTGTTGATGTCACAAATAGGCTTCCATTCAGCTGCAAACGAGTAGGCCAACTCTTATTTTTGAACAATGGATTTACAAGAGTGAAACCTGCAGACACTGAATTGCTCTGCTTTTGGTTGCATGCCAGTCTGATAGCAGAGGACTTGGTCCATTGTTCTTCTCAGCAACACGGCAAAGAATATTTAGCTTGCCATCTCAGCTTTTCTCTGCAGTACAGTACGTTTTTGAAAGCTTTCTTCTTTCACTTCTCTGCAGATTGAATGTCAGAACTACATCAGAGTCCTGCTGGTGAACAAGACTGAGGTCATGACCTGTGGAACAATGCTTTCCAGCCACTATGCATCACCGAGAGGTACGGATAAGTGTGGTTTGTGCGTGTCATTTTGTAAAAATTCACTGAAACACTAAAAAGACTTAACCTGCTACTGTCACTTTCTCTCCCTGTCTCTCCCCTTTCACTTCCATTTCTGAATCTTTTCATCCATCGCAGGTGGGCAACATGAGCAGTGTGCTAGAGCGGGTAAACGGTGTGGCGCGCTGCCCGTACGACCCTCGCCACAACTCCACAGCGGTGGTGACAGAGAGTGGAGAGCTGTATGCTGCTACCGTCATCGACTTCTCTGGTCGTGAACCTGTCATATACCGCAGCCTTGGCGGCATGCCACCTCTCCGGACTGCACAGTACAACTCCAAATGGCTCAATGGTACAGTAGCACAGCAAGAACTTCGCTGACACTGAAAAGCTCATTTGAGCTATTTTGCCATTTTTTTTCTGTGCTTCAGCTAACGATTGTTTTTTAGTTTGTGAAAAACAGCTGTCACAAGTTCACAGAGAAAAATGTGACTCTTTCAAACAACTTGCTTTGCTGGAAAGATTTGAGATTTTCATTGACGACCTTTCAAAACACATAGTTCTGTACAATCTGCAGAAATACTGATGAAATGCTTGGAGGTACTGGCTTGAGCTATGGCTTTGTTTTTCCGTGTCAGTGTGTTGTCACTGTTCGTATCAGATGTGAGAAATTCAGTATTTTATTAGTAATTTGATCGGGTTTAAACTCTTGTTGGATTTGCAAATAATCCACACATGGTTAACACGGTGTCAAACAATCTCTGCAAATTCTTGCTGTAACATTTTCTAAGGCCTGCTTGGAGCAGCAGATGGGCCAAGTGTGCACTTTGTTTCCAACACAATCGACTTTTGTTACCGCCAAGATAGATCAATCCGACAGATGTGTTATCATAGGATTACAGAGACTGTTTGGATTGATGTTGTGTGGGAACACACAGCACAGGTTAGGCATAGGTATTGCTGGGATTAATAGAATGGCAAAGAACATGAAATGCTGTCAATCCTGCTGGTGTCGGTGTCGATAATCTCGCTGCTGCTGACGCTGTGCCTTTTCCTCTGAACACGCCACAGCAGAAATCCATTCACACACATCCTGACTCCAGCAGAAATATAGATGGACAATATATACATATACAGTATATATATATGTGGTGTGTATACGTATGTATGTGTATCTATGTGTGTGTGTGTAGATGTGTGTATTTATAGTATATAGTATGCGCACAGTCTATGCATATAGCATGTGTTCCATGTGTGTCCAAGGTTTTTGTGTGTGTGTTTAAAAGTCAGACACACAACACACAAAAGAGCATGTTGTAGGAAAAAAGATGAGTAGCAAAAGGGGTTAGTGCCCTCAACAGCATAATCACAGCTGGCTGCACACACAGTTGCAACACACATGTTGCACTGCAGCACGTACATTCATGGCATCACAGACTGCTTTGCCTTGTAGCTTCTGTGGGGGTTATGGAGTGAGTTCCGGTGGATTTGAAGTATGAATGAAAATCTCATTCCAGCGTTAAGCCTCTCCAGTTCAGGAGAACTGAAAGGCAAGGACGGGGTCCTGGATCTAATCAATCTATTCCTTATTGGATTCGTAGCACGCCAGGCGCCAACCAATTGTTTCCCATCATGCATCTGAATGACACAAGGTACTATAGAGTTGCCTGTGAGAAAAAAAATCCAAAAAATGTGTCTGCGCTTCTCTCAATCTCAGAGTCTTCAATACTTATATGTAACAACATATTTATTATATTTCCATTATTTGCTCTCACTCCTCTCATCTTTATAATATATTTGTAGAATATAAAATAAAACTGAGAGAAGTAATGTCCCAATCCTGTTTATAACTACGTTGCTGCTTGGCTATCATGCAGTATACACATAGGTGTACAGGGTGGCCATCATAACCTGACACCTCTCAAAATCACTCGGCTGATATTTTAATGTCAGCACTATTTGCTGCTGCACTTTCTTACCACATTAATCTCTTCCTTATGTGCAAAGCCTGTGGTAGTGTTGACTTTACTGAGGTTTAATGTTAAGTATGTGTTTATTATGGTCTTGCCTCGCTGCTCTAAGAGCTTCCTCAGAGAGCACCGCTTTCCCCCAAAATGTAACTGTATTTTTAGTTAAAAATTGGAAGTCTGTCTGACTAAAATGAAGAATGATTAATGTGTTTATGTTTGTGTTTGGCAATCAATTACTTGACTCTTTGAAAAATGCTGACTTGAATAATTAGGTGGGATGACTTGACCTTTTTTGACTTTTTCTACTAGCAACACATGGGACACAGAATGTGGACCGCCGTCTGATTCAAAGTCATGTGCTTAGTAAGCCATGACACTGAGAAGTGTAAAGACAGAGAGTTGACACTGAAATAATAAGGAAGTATACGTTTTTGGAAAAACACAAATTAGTAGTATAGCAACAGAACAATCTGGATGTGGCTACCTAACAAGTTTAAAAAAGTGAACATCGAACCATCTGTCCTGTTTGGACAGATGTCATTTTTACTTTTTTTTTTCTTCATGCAGAATCTGTTTATGTGAATATTAAATAGCCTCACTTTTTAAACTGTATCTGGTGTTGATCTAAAATTGTCATGCAATGATGGCAGCACCTAACCAGCCTGACGGATTGAACAATCTGTTTACCACTCAGCAGGGTGCTGAAAAACTCACGCATTTACACCCACACAGCTCAGTAATAATATGCGGAATCTGTCAGCTCCACCTGCCCTTTGCCTGACACACGTACAGTACAGTATGCATAAACAAAGGTATGTAAACAAAGAGAGTCTGATGTGCGTCCGCATGGCAGTCAGGCATGCTGTATACACACACGGTATCACTCATATTACATTCTTAAAAACAATTGGCTTCTTGCTATGGCCTTTAGCTCTATGGAAAGTAGCACTAATGCATTACAATGGTTGAGTCTTCTTCAGCATCATTTACAGTAATTGTCCAAGTGACCAAACAGGGTGTAACACTACTCACTTGTCATCTGCATGCTTGTTAGCACCAATTAACTTCCTGAATGGGTATGTACATTAAAGTTGTTATTTTTGTCACAGAAATCCATTAAATGATACCTTTGTGTGTCCTGCATAATAATAATTATGACAACAATGAATCTGATGGGCTTTTGAAAAAGTGCACCTGCCATTCCACTTGCTCCAAATTCTTGCAGTATAACTATGATTACAGTGATTACAGTTGCAAAAAAATTTGAACACTACCCTAGCTGATTGTCTTTGTTAAAAAAAATCTACGCCACAATATACTTACCATGCGGTCGGCCCAAACCACAGGTTGTTGTTTTATTAGAGATGAAATGGAATGAAATGGAATAGGGAGGCTGCTGCAGCTGTGTGGATAGCGGTTTTGTCTCTTCCTGCTTCTTTTCAAAATCGTATTCTCTTGTTAAAAGCCTCGCTAGCCCCTGAGGCACATTCCATCATAGCTGTTAACAGGTCATCTCCTGCTGTGTACATGATTGTGTGTATAACATCAGCAACTCCCTCGTTTTCTTTTGTTTATAGGTGTGCATGCATCTGTAAATTAAGCTTTATTCCTCCATTTGTGTTTGTGTTCGTACGAGTAGGTGAGTGTGGGACATCACTTACGACAAATGGGTCCTGGTGGAAAACTGAAGCAACAGCAGCACAGGAGTATTTTCTGTTTCATCAAGAAAACTGATCAGTAGAAATAGAAAACAAAACTTCAGTGTGATCACAGCCGGCTCAGTGTCAAAACCGCACCGTGGCCCTTTCTTCTTTCAGAATGATCAGTTGCAAAATACAACTACACGTAAAAGATGTCACATGGAGGGCGTTGTTCTGTACTGTTACTTCAAATCTTGTTCTGACTTCAAATTTGATGATTGTAGGTCAGCTTGATATTGACTTTCTCAATGACTTAAACAGAGAACATGCTGGCTGACACTACCACACTCAACATCTCTCTTTTAAAGGATTCTTTCTGCCCCAAAAACTAGGAAGAATTATCTCTTATTGTAAAGACCAATGTCATTTTCTTTGACTTTTTCAGATTAACGAAATAATAGAATATAGCTCTTATGAAAACCTACAAAAGACAGGCTGCTTTTGAGTATTTTAAATGTTTTTTTTTTTTTAATGATAACATTCCACTCACTGTAGTCTAGGTGACTTATTACAGTGAAAAGGCCCCTGGAACCCCTTCAACAACCTCTGGGGGTCCTCGACCCCTACTTGTAATCGCTTGGAGCTGTAATCCCAAAAACCTTCATGTCAAACCTGCACAAATATAGATGTCAAAATCAGTCTTGATGTATTAGATGCAGGACTAACACGGACTTTCCTGCTCTCACAGCAATGAATTATTCTCTGATGACTCATGTGTTTACAAAGGATGACAGTAATGTCCAGTTCAACTGGTATTCAGTCTGCTTTACATGATAAACCAACCAGCAGGAAGGGCCATTAATCATCACTGTGTCACCCAGGGCAATAAAAGCAGTCTGGCCATCCAGTTAAACAGACATAGCTCCATGGATTTACCATCAAAACATCAGACGGATTTATTAGTAACCATTTTTATCTTCTCTCCTACTTCCCGTGCACCGTCCTTTCATTTACACATTTCACATTGATGCTCTTTTCAGTAGTGCAACACTAGAATTTCAAAGTTTTTATTGCAATCAATATCAAGAGTACAGGGGTCAAAGCAACACAAGTCCAAAAGAAAATGTTGCAAATATTTCTGTTTCCTGGAGTCACT
>NW_022602917.1:0-38426 GCF_008692095.1 Etheostoma spectabile | reverse complement strand
ACTTAAGAAGCTTTTCGTTCTCGTTCAAGAGAAGGCCTGTTTCCAGCAGACTATGAATTGATTCATGAAATGCCTGTTATTAATATGTGGTCAGTCCCATATGGTCTAGCGGTTAGGATTCCTGGTTTTCATCCAATGCAATGATATGGGTGATCAGAAATTGGCTAATAGAAAACTACATGACAGCATCAACATTGAGCTTCAGATCAATGGGTTCTCCGGGACTTTCTCAAGGCCTTGTAGTATTGGTTAGCAGCTGGTAGAAAAAATCTCCCCATCAGGGAATCAAACCCGATTTTCCGCATAGCAGGCAGAGAAACTGTCCATTATACTAACAAGGAATGCCCAAGCTTAAAATTTGGACATCATTTGATGAGTGGCGCTATTCCAGCATTTAGGCCATAGTCAATACATGTAGATATATTTAGGTTTAGTACATGTTTGCAGGAGAAAACAAAATCATGGTTGGGCATGTCTGCTTCCACCAGTTATCTCCCACTATCGCACAGCTCATCATGCATGTGAAAACAATATGAACACAGGACTCATGCACACACACAGCAAATCACAGAAACAAATATGACAGCAGTCGTAATACACAGAGACGGATATTTCAAGGGGTGAGGAGGATGAAGAAGAGAGTGAGGAGGAAGAAAAACATAAATGGGACAGAGAGAGGAACAGCCAGAGGGACAGCAAGTGGATCATGTGGATCAAGTACTGCACACATTCAGGTTTATGATGAAGAAGGTTCTTGCTATATTCAAAGCAGAGCAATTACATTTCATTGTAGGTCTGCTGTGTGTCCTTAAAATGGTGCTTTCTGCTGTAAAAATCTTTTTTTGTGTCAATATGGCTCCGTTTCTTTTTTTTAAGTACATACTTGGCCTACATTTAGAATGCATGCAGGTATACATGCATACAGTGGTATGAATGCGTTTAAGAATCCATGCTGAAGTTGACCAAAAAGAGAAATAAAAAAAATCATCTTTTGGAATTGAGCTTATTGCCTTAATTTAATAAAAAGTAAAAATCCAACCTTTAAAGACATCAAGTGTGTTGTCCAGCGTTGGTGGTATAATGGTGAGTATCGCTGCCTTCCAAGCAGGTGACCTGGGTTTGATTCACAACCATCACAGCAGTTTTCATCGACTGGTCACTAGCTTTATTTGTCAAGAAGTAACCAGAAAGGTTACTTGCCCAACCCAATTTGATAAAATATTAAATCTTTGTCATGGTACAAATAAGGGAGCATATCAATCTATCAAGCTGCCTCTATGATTTGCACTTTGAAACTACTAACCAATTAAAAAGTTTATGAACATTTGTGCAAACAGGTATAGCACTGCTTGTCAGGTTGTCGTGGCCGAGTGGTCAAGGCGATGGACTAGAAATCCGTTGGAGTCTCCCCGCGCAGGTTCAAATCCTGCCGACAACGAAGGGCATACTTTAAGAGTGGTAGTAAACCAATGACACATCACAGTGTACTGGAAGCACCAATGCATCTCTTCTCAGATATTTTCAGTCTGTTACAATATTTACAGTGAACGTTGTAAAAAAGGCAACAGGTGTGTTATTTTGACTATGATTTACACTCACCTAAAGGATTATTAGGAAACCTGTTCAATTTCTCATTAATGCAGTTCTCTAAGTGCAATCATTTTTTTTTATTTCCAGCCACCTCAGTTGCATTTACAGGTTTTGAAGCCATATACAACATTAACATTACATGTTTTACCCAGGTTTCTTCTTTTTATTCAGTGATACTTCAATTTTCTTGCGGGAGTCATCCCAAAAGGATAATAAAGATAAGTCTAAGTCTATCTCAGAAAAAAGTAAAAAAAAACTCTGAAAGTCAGGGGATGTAGCTCAGTGGTAGAGCGCATGCTTTCCATGTATGAGGACCTGGCATCTCCAGCAGGTATTATGGTAGAGTCTTTAAAAGAGCTGCAGAAGATATTACCTCCTGTGGTAATCTGACTGGTAGACAGCACAACAAGCAAATTTAAACGTACATGTTTCTATTTACTGTATTTATTAACTGTAGTGTAATGTATTTATTGTTTATGCTCCAGTTTTAATGGGTGTAACAGCAGGTATGAGCACTGTAGTTTCTATTTTATGGATGAAATGAACTTGACAAACTATTAAGTTTACTCTTCAGCCGGCAGAGACATTTCACTTCAGACACTTGCAGCAACAGACACTATTTTAAACATCAGACTGGAAATATATTTACTGTTGGTACAAAGTATTGTAACTAGCAGAGGATGGTTTTGATCTATCGACCTCTGGGTTATGGCCCAGCACGCTTCCGCTGCGCCACTCTGCTCTGCTGTGCGTGCTCAGGGGCTGGAAAAACAAGCCGAAATATGTCGGTCAAAGGCAGAAAGGAACTGTTCACTTGTGGCCATTAACGACAAAAAGACAAACTTGAAGAATAAAAAAAAATATTATGCATTGTCATGTTTCCTGTATTGAGTATCATTGTCAGACATAACACCATACCTTTTGACAGCGATAAGTACCCCACTAACACAGAACGTTTAGAGAACGTTAGTTTTTGGTTCTCTAAAGGTTAGTTCGAACCAAAACCAAAAACTAACGTTTAGGGAACATTCCCTCCTGTGTTATAACGGTCCCTAAACGTTAAGAGAACCAACCAACTGTAACGTTCCCCTGCGTTGCGCCGTACCTTCACACAACGTTCCCGTTTGGTTGGTTTGGTTTTTTAATAAAGTATTGGCCGTTTTTAATAAAGTAGTTGGCTTTTCCTTGCAAAGGTTTTTTTCCAATAACATTAACAAGCATATCATTAGTTACGGTGCCTGTGTTTGTCACGATGTGGAGAGCTGACACTTACAGGTAGTGTGGCAGAGTGGTCTAAGGCAGTGATTCCCAAAGGGGGTCGGGACCCCCAGGGGGGTCGCGAGCCAGAGAGGGGGGGTCGCGAGTTGATTTCCAGAATAAAAAAAAAATTTAAAAACGATTAGAATAGCATGTTAGCCATGATTTAAACACAAGATAAACTAGTGGCTAAATTTAAAATAAAACCAAGCAACTAAATAAAAAGGGAACAGCTGTTTTGATTTTCTTCTTTCCGAGTAGCGTCTCCCAACATTAACACTACAACTGCCGGGATTCCAAAAGTACTGGAACCGCAAGATTCTAAACTCTATAATCTGTCATGATAAATACACTTGAGTTGCCCAGGTGTTTCAATAATCATATCATGGCATAGTAAAACGTAATTATTCCATTCACATCTGAAAATATGGTATGTAAACATGCAAATAACACCTAAAAGTATTTTCTTTGAACATTTATAACCTAACCTAACCTGTCACTGCCTCCGTGTTGGTGTCTGCTGTGGTGCGCATTGCTCCTCGGACCGCGCCCCGCTCCCTTTCCTCCTCTAAACTCGTGTCTCAGCTCCTCTGCCAGTTCTGCCTGAACTTCCTCCAGACAATGTCCCTGCTGGTGCACTCCTTGGAGAGGATGTGTGTGATTCCAGCCAGTTTGAGGATGTATAAAGTTGTATCTAGCTCCGTGTACCGCTCCGTCCACAGAGCGAGCGCCCGGCGGTGCCTTCTGGTCCAGAACGGAGTCCATCCACGCCGTACTCATGGTGGTAGCAGCGTTACCAACTCTGGCTTTACCTTCACCCCATTGCTGATGCCCACAGTTGTTACTCCAGACCGATTAAAACCAACACCACGAAATACCGAATACTGTATGGCCGAAATATGTAAAAGGGATTTTTCTTTTTTTTGTCCTAGTGTGTAATGTATATAAAAACTATTTTAAATTAAAATATAGAGCTTTTTAACTTGCTGTGCTCCTAACATACTGCACATCCACCTCATTAGGTGAGATTAGTTCAAATTAAAGTAATGAGTAAATTACTGTAGAATAATGTCATGGCTGTTGTGTTATTTTGTGTTGTCAATATGCTCATGTTTGGATACGCCTGTAGTGCGTGCGCGGTTGCGCGCAATGTTTATAGGGGGGGGGGGGGGGGGGGTCGCGAGTCACTTGCACCGTTACCGAGGGTCCGGGGCTGAAAGTTTTGGAACCCCTGCTCTAGGCTATGCCCAACATTGGTGGCAGTAATGCAACAAGTTGTTATGCCAAACGCCAATATGACAGAAAAGAGGAACACACATCTGTTCACTCCCTATCTCACTCCCTATTAAGCCCCTTTGTACCAATCCGGAAGTTTCCCGAGACTGGGAGTTCTCCCTTATTAGACATTTGCTGGCAGTCAGAAAAACAATGTAATGATGGGGGCGGTCCCTGATATTCCCAGGTGGCACGAACGCACCAAAAGGACACCCACAGAGTCCCGGGGTGTGGTCTAATCAGCCAGATTAACTGGAAACACCTGTGTGGGTGTTCATCAACAGATAGGAAACAGGTGTGTGTATGTTTCTCTAGACGGTATATTAACTCGGCTTTGAACTAGTCCACTCAGAACCGACAACAGGACTCCTAATAGCCACTGCAGAACAACCTGTTGCGATCATGCTGTTTGTCTGGTTTGCGTTTTTGTTTCTGCTTTCACCGGCCGCTTTGTAACTGGACAATCTCCTCCTCCTCTGCCTCCCGGTAGCCCACAAGAAGTCCCGGTGAACCGCACTGATGTTTTAGAAGCGGCGCAGTTTGCTGTGGTTGAATTCAACAAAGCCAACACAGAAGACATGTTTAATTACGCAATTCTGGACATTACATCGGCTCAAGTTCAGGTAACGTTAAACTTTATTTTTCTACTACGGAAGAGGATTAGGGCCAATGTCAACTTGTTACTTAATCTCTGAACTCATGCGTTTTCTTCTTTTTGACATTGGCCTTAATCCTTAACTATTCAATGACTTGCGTTGTCTTATTGGTGCTCACATGTCTGAGTCCTGTTTACTGTAACTTTAGGTTGTCCAAGGTTTGAACTACTTCCTGGAAATGCTCCTGGGACGTACAACGTGCAAGACCGGCAACACTGCTGCTATCAAAGGCAACGCTGCTGCTAGCGACTGTGATTCCAACTCTGAACCCAAGGCAAGTGTAAGACTTCAGGTTGTGTTTGAAACTCAAGGAAAAACACAATGTTAAACAAGATGCACTAATTGTTTGCTTTTTATATTTCAGGAACTTAAATGCACCTTCTCCGTTAATGTAATCCTTTGGGAAGATTCACGAGTCCTTTTTCAAAAGGAATGTAAAGTCAACCACTGATTCTGACTGACGTTGTGAATAAACTTATTTAACTGGGTTTCTGTGCCAATATTTATTAAAATGGGCCACTATAAACCAGGGCTGTCATTAGCTCACAGATATGCCACTTCTGACTTGAGTCACACATTCCAGTAAGTGACTAGGCAAGCTTGTCTGTGCTCTAAATGGAGATGAGACTACACCGCCACAGTTCTAGGGACTCTGCATCTTAGAGATTCCACTACCTAGACAAGAAATACACATTTGTATATATTTTGCTGTTGGAAGGTTTAATTTCAACTCTGTGGGATTAAAACTCATGACTAAATAGTCTGAATATTTAGTTAGCTGTTAATGCCCCACCTGGTGGGCATGGTGTGAGTCTAAAGCACGACTGAATTGGGAACTAGAGATGCACGCTGGAATCTGACTGTAGCTAACATGCCAACAGCAGCTCCTGCTGTAATGCTCTGCTTGTGTCAGATACATAGCTGATAAATGGAGATGCAACCAGTCTGCAGAAGGACTCTTCATTGAGGCCCAACTTGTCCAGACCACTAATACTTTTGAAGTTCAATTCTTTCCCTTGTGTTCTCGACCGACCTTCAGACCCTTTTCTCTGTTCCAGGTACCAAACTTGGTAATGTAAAAACCATTCCCCAGTCTATTTTTTTTTTTCAACTACTTGACGATTCCCCTATGAATTAAGTACGACCCTCTTGAGACCCCCAGGTTGAGAACCCCTGAGCTACTGTACTCAACACATTTCATTGTGAGAAGGCTGTTCTATTTAGTTCTTTTCATTCCATACATTCTTAGACTCTGTCACTTCTGTGTTCTTTCAGTTATTTAAACCATTCAAATCTTCAGCTCTTTAAGAAAAACATGTACATTTAAAGTCCTTGTTGTGCTGTCCAGATTACCACAGGAGGTAATATCTTCTGCAGCTCTTTTAAAGACTCTACCATAATACCTGCTGGAGATGCCAGGTCCTCACATGTAAAGTATGAGCTCTACCACTGAGCTACATCCCCTGAAGATCTTCAGATTTTTTTGACTTTTTTCTGAGAGACTTATCTTTATTAATCCTTTTGGGATGAAATATCACTGAATAAAAGAAAAAACCTGGGTAAAACATGTAATGGGAATGTGTATATGGCTTCAAAACCTGTAAATGCAACTGCAGTGGCTGGAAATCAAACCTGGGCAAAATGATTTCACTGCTATGGTATAAATCATAGTCGAAGTAACACACCTGTTGCCTTTCTGCTGGTCAATACAATGTTCACTGCAAATCTTGTAACACAGACTGAAAATAAATGCTAAGAAAGGCATTCATGGAGACGAGTGGCTTCCTGTACCTATGAGATAACACAATATTGTCAATGAAGGCGTTTTTTTATACTGTGATGAGTCATCGGTTTGCTACCACCCTTAAAGAATGGCTTTTGTTGTCTCAATCTCAGAAATAACCAAAGAATCACAACTTCCATTCATGTGCTTGTGCCAGTATTCAACCACCTCAAAGTCACTGTATTTTCAGCATCAGTTGTTTTTTTGTTTAAAAAAAAAAAAAAAAATCGTAAAAACTAACAATTTGGTCTTTAATCTTAATAAAAACAATGTATTTGGAGACCTATGTACTCCACATACATTGCCGAACTTTGCGTAGGAATCGGCCTACGCCCGTCCTACGCCGGTTTTAGGTAGTATGCACGTTTCAGACATGAGGGCCAATGTGAGCACAATAAAGATTTCTTGAAAAAAGGTTTGTACTTTAAAGTTCTATTTTTTTTTTCCGATTCTTCTGGTCACACTTGGCACTATTTCACAACTTTTGTCTGTAGTTCTCTATTCTGTCAGGGCTTAACTCTATCTCCCCAACTCTTTTTTTGTATCTTGTTATGTCTTTGCAAGAAGTATTATGCTTTTGGGTCATCTGTCCATCGTCAGGCCAAAGAAACAGATACCAGCATGTAACTTTGCAAATCTGTGGCTCACCCTGGCCGCCATCAAAGATGCCATTTGGACCTCCAGAAACTTCCTGGTAAGAAAGCACATGCAGATCCCATTCCCTCAAAACGAGAATCACAGATTTTCCAGCACCTGGACTTGATCAGACTGGGAATATGCCAAAGAGATGTTCACAAGTTCAGCCGAGGTAAATGCTCGGCCCACATTCATACAGACCTAAATCTACTCACTTAATGCTGGTTACAATATTCTAAAATAAACAATGTCAGAGAAAAATTGCAAAGAGTGAAGGGTGTTGATAACATTTTTTAACAAGGTATTGGCTCATCATTGCTTCAGTAGACTCCTTCAAGACTCTTCAAGGTAAGCAGGAAGCTCACATAAATGATAGTTATAAGGTCTACCAAATGTTTAACTTTGCTTAGGGTGCGCTAGGTCCTGGATGGGACTACTTTGCCTTTCGAGACACTGACTAGTCACATTTACTTGATGGAAAATTGCTAATAAGGTGTTTTTAAGTGGCTTGTTGGTCTTGCGGTATGATTCTTACTTTGGGTCCAAGAGATTATGGGTTCAACTCTCAGACGAGCCCTGAAGGAAGGAGCTGTTACAAACCTAATCCGTAATTTAAAGTCCAGTTTATTGTTAATTTAACACAGATTAGGAGGAAGCAAAATTGTAGTACTGCATGTTGGCAAATTTTCATATCCTGCTTCAACTGCACGCAATGGAAATTTTTTTTCAAATGTTTTATTTCAAAAGTAGTCTGTCGTATAATATAATCAGAAAGCTCAATCTGGCAGTGAACCCAAAAAACACTACATGCCAAACAAACTACTTGACCATTGCCTTTCTATTCACTGACAGATCGTAGCTGAATTTCCTTGATGGAAAATTGCTAAAACTCTGTGTTTCATGGCTCGTTGGTCTATGGGTATGATTCTTACGTTGGGTCCGATAGGTCCCGGATGATACCACTTTGCCTAGAAGTAAACGCATGGATTGAATAATCTGGTTTATTTATTGAGTGTGATGGAAAAGAGAGTGTCATCGGCGTGGCAAATTCATCACAATACTACTATCACTTTTTACTGACAAAATGAAGTCTGTGTTTTGGTAAAAATATTTTGTATCAAATGTTTCCTGTTGTCAAATGATATCGGGAAACTGACTCGTTCAGTGGAGCCGTGAAAAGACCCCATGACAATCTACCTGACCATAGTCTTTCAAGTCAGTGACAAATCCAAGCTGCAATTCCCTTTTCAAGCTGCATTTCCTTTTCAAGCTGCATTTCCTTTTTACCCAAATTCAAGTTCCAATGTTGGTAAAATGTTTTGCTTCAAAAATAGTCTTTTGTCCACTATAGTCAGAAAGCTCAATATGGCAGTGGAGCTATAAAACACTACATGCCAAACAAAATACTTAACAATTGCCTTTCTAGTCACTGACTGATCACATTTACTTGATGGAAAATTGCTAATTGCTAATTGCTGAAAATGATTTTACTTTTCGTTGGTCTAGCGGTATGATTCTCCCTTTGGGTGTGAGAGATCCTGGCTTCAACTCCCGGATGAGCCCTGTAGGCAGGACCTGTTCAAACCCTAATCTGTACTGTTAAATCCAGTTTATTGTTAAATTAACCCAGATTAGGAGCCAGCACAATTGTAGTACAGCATGTTGGCAATTTTTCATATCCTGCTTCAACTGCACGCTACAGAACAACTGAGAAAAATATGAGGAACAAACAAGCAGGACATGGCTCCTTGTTCATTGGTCTAGGTTTATGATTCTTGCTTAGGGTGCAATAGGTCCTGGATGAGACTACTTTGCATAGAAGTAGAGGAATGGATTGAACAATCTGGTTTATTTATTGAATATGATGGAAAAGAGTGTCGTACGTGACGCAAATTCATCAAAATACTACTATCACTTCTTAGTGGCAAAATCAAGTCGCTTTCCAGCTGCTGCATTTATCAATGTCCGATCATTCTTACGCTCTGATTGGCTTGATACGAACGTTTCATGAATCTCACGTAAAGCCTGTCGTAAAAGGATTTTTGCGCTCATATCTACCACACCTCTTTTTTTTGTTTCATGTCATGTCTCGGCAAGAAGTATTAGGTTTTTGGGTCGTCTGTCCATCTCTACATCAGAATCAGAAATTCTTTATTGATCCCTGAAGGGAAACTCTGGAAAAAAACTTCTCCTTCGAGCCGGAGTTGAACCAGCGACCTAAGGATTTCAGCTTTTTGCCTCTACAGTCCTCCGCTCTACCAACTGAGCTATCGAAGGGAGCGCACACATACATGCACTTCCCATTCTTGTGAATGTGATAACACAGGACCCCTGGACGCACTTTCAGTCTCAATGCCCAGATGTATTAGAAGATTTGAAGTGAACATTGTATTGTCTAGTGATGGTGGTATAGTGGTGAGCATAGCTGCCTTCCAAGCAGTTGACCTGGGTTTGATTCCCAGCCATCGCAGTAGCTTTCTTTGAGTGATGTTACTTGCTTTTTTAACAAGAAGTCAGCAGAAAGGTTACTTGCCAAACCTGGTTTGATAAAACATTAGATCTCTTTGGGCTGCACGATTATGGCCAAAGTGATAATCACGATTATTTTGATCAATATAGAGATTATCACAATTACTTGTTGAACCTCAGGTTAACATGGAACAATCTCAGCAAGGTGATGGATGGATGATTCTGGAACCTTAATCCAGCACCTTAGACCACCCGGCCACACTACCTGCAAGTATTAGCTCTCCACATCGTGACAAACACCGGCACCGTAACTAATGGTATGCTTGTTAATGTTGTTGGAAAAAAAACCTTTGCAAGGAAAAAGCCAAAAGCTACATCCCCTGAAGATTTTCAGATTTTTTTTAAACTTTTTTCCGAGATAGACTTAGACTTATTTTTATTAATCCTTTTGGGATGACTCCCACAAGGATATTGAAATATCACTGAATAAAAGAAGAAACCTGGGGAAAACATGTAATGTTAATGTTGTATATGGCTTCAAAACCTGTAAATGCAACTGCGGTGGATGGAAATCAAACCTGGGAAAAATAATTGCACTGCTACGGTATAAATCATAGTCAAAAAGTAACACACCAGTTGACAATACAACGTTCACTGCAAATCTTGTAACACAGACAAGAAATTGGTGGCTTCCAGTACCTATGAGATAACACAATATTGTTTGTGAAGGCACATCTGCAATTTGGTAAACCGTGAGGTGTCATTTGTTTGCTGCCATTCTTAAAGATAACTTTTCGTTGTCAGCAGGATTTGAACCTGCGCGGGGAGACCCCAATGGATTTCTAGTCCATCGCCTTAACCACTCGGCCACAACAACCTGAAAAGCAGCACTGTATATGTTTGCTCAAATGTTCATAAACTTTAAACAAATTGCAAATCGTAGTGCACTGCCTGTATCTGGGATCCTCGTGGAGGCAGCTTGATTGATTGAAATGCTCCTTGTTTGTACCATGACAGAGATCTAATATTTTTTCCAATTGGGTTGGGCAAGTAACCTTTCTGGTTACTTCGTGACAAATAAAGCAAGTAACTATACAAAGAAAACTACTGCTATGCTCACCACTATACCACCATCGCTGGACAATGCATTTGGTATACTTAAAGGTTGGCTTTTTCCTTTTTATTAAATTAAGGCATTAAGATCACTTTCCAAAAGATGATTTTTTTAATTCCTCTTTTTAGTCAACTTCAGCATGGGTTCCTAAATGCATGTACACCACTGTATGCATGTGTACCTGCATGCATTTCAAAATGTAGGCCAAGTATGTACTAAAAAAAAGAAACAGAGCCGTATTGACACAAAAAAAAATAATTTGACAGCAGAAAGCACCATTTTAAGGACACACAGCAGACCTACAATGAAATTGTAATTGCACTGCTTTGAAAATAGTAAGAACCTTCTTCATCACAAACCTGATGGTGCAGTACTTGATCCACATGGATCCACTTGCTGTCCCTCTGGCTGTTCCTCTCTCTGTCCCATTTATGTTTTCTTTCTCCTCACTCTCTTTTTCATGCTCTTCATTCTCCTTACCCTCTTCTTCATCTTCCTCACCCTCTTCTTCATCCTCCTCCACCCTCTGGAATATCCCTCTCTGTGTCAGATCTCTCCCTTTCATCACATGCCCTCTCCCCAAACTCCTCTGGCTCTCCCTCTTCCTGCTCTTCAGTCCCTTGATTTGTTTCTCTCACTGCTGTTTTTCTCACTTTCTGTTTAATTGGGGCTCTATATCGCTTCCTCGTTTCATGATAAATATTAGAAGATAAAACGTAGGGGTATGCATTACATTTCCCTCCCTACTCAACACGGACATGAAGCTTGTTGATTACTTTACACAAATGTAGCTATTTGTTATCGCAATGCAACACCAAAGAGGAACGAAATTACGTTTTAACATCACAACATTGTGTAGACCTAGCACGGAATGTGACATTTGGATTTTCGCTTCTGCTTCGATGAGTTTGATAGATAGATAGATAGATATTTATTGATCCGAAAAAAGGGAAATTATAGTGTTACAGCAGCGTACAACAGTCACACAGTACAGACTAAAAATATAAATGAAACATACGTACAATATACATGAAAAATAATAATAGTATAAGATTAAAAGAACAAATATTTGAATATATACAGGATGGGGAAACAAACTACCTAAATAATATGCTGAAAAACACAATCAAGTTGTAAACATGTCAAGACCAGACATTTACTAACGTGATTTCACTCTCTGTGTGAGGAGCAACAGGAACACGGTTATGTGCAAGAACAGCAAGTCTCTTACGAGATAAAATGGTTTTGCTTTGTTAAGACTCTGGCAACAGGAGAAATCGGAGCTTCTCTCTCCAAGAGTAGTGTCTCATTCACCTAGGAGCAGCACCACGTGTGGACGTGGCAGGCACCCTACGGTATTTTGCTCTGAATTAGATTATTATTACACTGAATTGTGTAGAAGTTTGCGTCGCACATTAGTCCCGCTTTCGGCGCGTGTAAAATCATAGTTAATTACTATTTCTTTTGTTTGAGCCATGCAGAGCAGAGTGGCGCAGCGGAAGCGTGCTGGGCCCATAACCCAGAGGTCGATGGACCGAAACCATCCTCTGCTACTTCCTATGCTTTGTATTTGCATTAAGTCTATGTCCAGGCTGTTAACAAAGCATCTGTTAAGTGTCTGAAGTGAAATGTCTCCACCTGTTGAAGAGTAAACTTAATGGCATGTCAAGTTTATTTCTTCCATAAAAATGGAAACTACAGTGCTCATAATATGTAACACCCATAAAAACTGCAGCATAACACAATACATATACCACAGTACAAGTACATAAACACTGTAAAATAGCAAGTAAAACATGTATGTTTAACGTGCTTATTGTGCTGTCTACCAGTCAGATTACCACAGGAGGTCTTAGTCTACCACTACGTTCTATAACCCTACCAGGCAGATTACCACAGGAGGTAATATCTTCTGCAGCTCTTTTAAAGACTCTACCATAATACCTGCTGGAGATGCCAGGTCCTCATACATGTAAAGCATGAGCTCTACCACTGAGCTAGGTAGGGGGTAGGGTAGGGGTGAAAACATACCCCTATACAATGGGACACCACTTGGTTACATCATCATACAGTATTAATCACAAACTTCCAAGATGTCGTCTCTGTCTGTTGACTGTGTAGGTTTTGACAACAGTGACATATGCATGTACATATTTATATATTTTATAGTTATTTTATGTTCACTTTGGTGTTGCAGAGGCAGATGTTCTTATCTGTGTAGTACTTAGGTCTGTTTGCAATACATATGTGTATACACATGTATCATGTAAACATACACATACACCCTGTCTACAGGGTGTGTTGTATATCTGTTTCAGTTATCACCGTTTTGAATGTCATTGGTGTTCAGAAAAACCTTTTGTAAACAAAAATCCGTCTTTATTGGTGATAAATTAAACATAATAGGCAAAAACATTAAAAAATATATATTATATTAACGAACCGTTATCAACCATTAGAACCATAACTAACATGTCACACACATAAAAAGGCACTCAAATGTGTAAAACTAAAAAAAATACACACAAGACCACAAACAAATTAACTAGTATATGGTGCTTATGACTCTTTCTTTAAATGCAGCAGCATAAGAGAGACACAATACACAACAAGAGAAAGCTGAATAACAGTGGATCATACACAGTTTAGACTTAAAGACAGGAAAGTATATCTTCAATTTCTCTATTTCATAAGTCACACACTGAACATATTCATTCATTTACTGTTTAGGCGAGTCTGATCTCAGTCCCTCCACAGCCTCTCTACAGCATGCTGGTCTCACAAGAGCCAGGCTGCAGCATCTGAAGAGTGACTATGAGTTTAACTGCTTTTTTAAACCAGGGGTAAAGGAAGGCATAGATCACAGGGTTTAGACAAGAGTTACAAAGGAACACAAAGAGAACATGGGATGCAGATGAAACATTAACAAAGCTGTCACCCAGAAGAGAGACACAGTAATATGGACAGTAACATATTAGGAACACAACTACCAGAACACCAAGAGTCCTGGCTGCTTTCAGCTCTGATTTCTTTGCCTTTGAAGTCACTGACAGTTGGTGTGTGACAGCTGTAATGTGAGCGCACATGGCACGGGCCTGAGACACAGCCACGGCAAATACTCTCAGATACAGAGCTACGATGACAGTAACTGGAACAATAAAGGACAAAACAAGATCTATTAGTCCTGTGAAATAGTCAATGAACAAAAGATATTCTCCGTAGCAGGAAATATACCTCCTGGGTTGAGTCAGGTCATCCTTGACAAAGAGAAAGCTGTAGGAAGCAGAATAGAGCCAACACAGACAAACACTGAGTTTAACTCTGTTCATGGTGATTCTGGTGTTGTAATGCAGAGGGTCACAAATAGCCACATAACGGTCAACTGATATGAGCACTATGTCACCTATTGAGGATACAACAATGATGATTGAAAGATAATTATTAAGAAAACACACAAAGTCACCGAGAAACCAGCAGGATGTTTTTTTGAGAACTTCTACAGGCATCACCACGAGGCCCACTAGAAGGTCTGAGACAGCCAGAGAGAGGAGGAGGATGTTGGTGGGGGTGTGGAGCTGCCTGCATGGAAAGAGAAAAGTATCAATAAACCAACAACGCTAACTCAAACCAGTATTCAAAATTAAAAATATAAAATCAATATTAGTTTCAATATTTTTCAACCCACCACATCAGTTAGAGTAGACAGTTAAAATCACTTGGTTGAGAAAGAAAGCAATGATCAATATTGGTAAGAGAGTAGACATAAACAACAGTCTCTGGAATCAAAGTCATTTGGAGATGTCTCAAGACATTTGGAGCAACATTATTGATACTAAATCAAAGACAATTCTTCTAAATATACAACAGCTGTTCACGTTTTAAAGTTACACATCCTGTAGAGAGAAGCAAAGAAGTTAATATCTGCCTGAAGTGGGAGATTGAGATGATGATGAGCAGGTTGAGAGTCACAGTGGTCAGAGAGATGGAGTAGCACACAATGTAAATGAGCAGTGTTTGGGGCCAAGGAGACGAGGGCTTCCTGCAGGAGGTGTTTGGGAACTGTGGAAAGCAGAGCTTGGCTCCGTCCTCAACCTCCATCTGCAGAGGTCTGCAGACAGCTGCAGCTCTGGCAGCTTTCTGAACAAACCTGAGTCATGTAACTGATTTATCTCTCTCTCATTCTCTTCATCCCCTCCTCTTTCTCAGTCCCTGTTTGACTCTGATGCCCCTCCTCCCTGACTCTGCACATCCCACCATCATCTTCATCACTCTCTCTGTAACCCTGCCTTTCTCACTGTCTCTCTTCTGTCATTTTCTACCCTTGTTTCCTTTCCTTTGTCCTATTCTTGATAACTTAACCACAGATGCATTCTGGGATAGAAGAAAAAAGCACTCTTTGCATTCTTTACCCAATCACAATTAACTCAGGAGACGCTAAGATCTGGATGTAGAGACGGTGGCTCTGCTAAATAGTCTCTGGAAGGAACTTGGTTTGGTGAAACATTTGCACCATGGGAATGAAAAAACGCCACATACAGTGGTGTGAAAAAATGTTTGCTCCCTTCCTCATTTCCTGTTCCTTTGCATGTTTGTCACACTTAAGTGTTTCGGAACATCAAACCAATTTAAACATAGTCAAGGACAACACAAGTAAACACAAAATGCAATTTGTAAATGAAGGTGTTTATTATTAAAGGTGAAAAGAAATCCAAACCTTCATGGCTCTGTGTGAAAAAGTGATTGCCCCCTAAACCTAATAACTGGTTGGGCCACCCTTAGCAGCAACAACTGCAACCAAGCGTTTGCGATAACGTGCAATGAGGCTTTTACAGCGTCCTGGAGGAATTTTGGCCCACTCATCTTTGCAGAATTGTCCTAATTCAGTTACATTAGAAGGTTTTCGAGCATGAACGGCCTTTTTAAGGTCATACCACAACATCTCAATAGGATTCAGGTCAGGACTTTGGCTAGGCCACTCCAAAGTCTTCATTTTGTTTTTCTTCAGCCATTCGGTGGTGGACTTGCTGGTGTGTTTAGGATCATTGTCCTGCTGCAGAACCCAAGTTCGTTTCAGCTTGAGTACACGAACAGATGGTTGGACATTTCCTTCAGGATCTCTTGGTAGACAGCAGAATTCATAGTTCCTTTTATCACGGCAAGTCTTCCAGGTTCTGAAGCAGCAAAACAGCCCCAGACCATCACACTACCACCACCATATTTTACTGTTGGTATAATGTTTCTTTTTATGAAATGCAGTGTTCCTTCTACGCCAGATATACTTGGACACACACCTTCCAAAGAGTTCCACTTTTGTCTCATCGGTCCACAGAATGTTGTCCCAAAAGTCTTGGGGATCATCAAGATGTGTTGTGGAGAAATTGAGACGAGCTTTGATGTTCTTTTTGCTCAGCAGTGGCTTTCTCCTTGGAACTCTGCCATGCAGGCCATTTTTGCCCAGTCTTTTCCTGATTGTGGAGGCATGAACGCTGACCTAAACTGAGGCAAGTGAGGCCTGCAGTTCTTTGGACGTGTTGTGGGGTCTTTTTGACCTCTTGGATGAGTCGTCGCTGCGCTCTGGGGTATTTTGGGCGGCCGGCCACTCCTGGGAAGGTTCACCACTGTTCCATGTCTTCGCCATTGTGGATAATGGCTCTCACTGTGGTTTGCTGGATTGGAAATGGCTTTAAAACCCTTTCCAGACTGATAGATCTCAATTACTTTCTTTCTCAATTGTTCCTGAATTTCTTTGGGTCTCGGCATGATGTGTAGCTTTTAAGGATCTTCTGGTGGACCTTACTGTGTCAAGCAGCTCCTATTTAGATTAGATTATACTTTATTTATCCCACGACGGGGAAATTCTGTCGTTACAAGTAGCAGCATAGCAGCAACAGCAAAAAACAAAAAAACAAAACAATAACACACAAACAAGTAAGCACGAAAGAAATACAAGGCAAGAAATACAAGGCAAGAAATAGACAATGAAAATATGGTAGACTGAGTAAGTAAAATGCCGTCAAACAAAAGGAATTTTAAAGTGCGTTGCCATGATAAGAGAAACAATATTGCGGTGTAAGTGACGTTAAAATTTAGTTGAATGTGTAATTAGAGCAAAGAAGCAAGAGTCGGTAGCATAATTTAAATTATATTAACCTGAGACCATAAATATTGAAAAGTAAGTACTTGTAATAAAATAATATAAATACCAATATTAAAGATAAACAGAAAGTGTGTGATGTAGATGGGAGAAAAACAGGAACAGAAACTACAACACTATAAGGTAGTGCAGTGTTGTAGAGTCTGACAGCGGCCGGGATGAAGGACCTGCGGTACCTCTCCTTCTTACACCATGGGTGTATCAGTCTGCTGCTGAAGGAGCTGCTCAGGGACCCCACAGTGTCATGTAGGGGGTGAGAGGTGTTGTCCATGATGGATGTCAGCTTGACTAACATCCTCCTCTCCCCTACTTTTCTCTATGGGGTCCAGAGGACAGTCCAGGACAGAGCTCGCTCTCCTGATCAGTCTATTGAGTCTGCTCCTGTCCGGTCCGAGCTGCCCCCTCCAGCAGACCACAGCGTAGAGGATGGCAGAGGCCACCACAGAGTCATAGAAGGTCCTGAGTAGAGTCCTACACACTCCAAAGGACCTGAGTCTCCTCAGCAGATGGAGGCGACTCTGGCCCTTCTTGTAGAGTGCTTGGGTGTTATCAGTCCAGTTCAGTTTATTGTTTAGGTGAACACCCAGGAATTTGTAGCTCTCCACTACATCAATGTCCAATCCCTGGATGCTCACCGGTGAGAAAGGGGATGTTTTCCTCCTGAAGTCGACTATCATCTCCTTTGTCTTGCTGGTGTTAAGCTGAAGCTGGTTGAGCTCACACCAGCTGACATTTAAGTGATGCCTTGATTGTGAACAGGTGTGGCAATAATCAGGCCTGGGTGTGGCTAGAGAAATTGAACTCAGGTGTGGACAACCACAGTTATACTATGTTTTAACAAGGGGGGAAATCACTTTTTCACACAGGGCAATGATGGTTTGGATTTTTTTTCACCTTTAATAATAAACACCTTCATTTAAAAATTGCATTTTGTGTTTACTTGTGTTGTCCTTGACTATTGTTTAAATTGGTTTGATGTTCCGAAACACTTAAGTGTGACAAACATGCAAAGGAACAGGAAATGAGGAAGGGGGCAAACACTTTTTCACACCACTGTACAATAATCAATCAAGTTAAATGACACGTTTAGAACATCTACTTGGATGTTCTAAACGTGGGAGCTGTAGAAGATTTGTGGATAATTGGAATTCTGCTGGGAGGTTTTCTAGTCATGGGACTTGGAATCTTCCTGAATCATCGTGAAATTGGTAGGGCAGCAGCCATTAAATTTGCCTCAATGCTGTCTGGGGAATTAAAAAAGGGTTTGAATGTATTGGACGAGGAGCTGAAGGTTTTACATCAGAGGGCTGATCAGACCGGTGAACTGTCTCGTAACATCTCAGACCGGGCTGTGGAAGCGCAGAGATGGATGGATGCCATCGGGGCTCAGTCGGTGGATCTGCTTCGTGTAATCACCAGACTGACAATGAAGATAGGGGAACTGTCAAAATCAATACATGAATTGGATGCACGGATGACGCTGAGGATGAGTGAATTTGATGAACACAAATTTGGACAAACGCCACCGAATTGACCTAAATTGGATTTAAACTGACTGTCCTTTTTTTGCCCCGCACCAACCCCAACCCCCCCCACACACCCCTTCACCCGAGCGGGGAAACAACCTGCAGCTGGCCTCTTTGTTGTATCCTTTTTTTTCCTCCTGCATATGCTGTATCGGATGCTGGTAACTTTAATTTCCTTGCGGGAGTCATCCCAAAGGGATTAATAAAGCTAAGTCTAAGTCTAAGTCTAAATCCATAATCATGATAATCATCTAAGTCCTTATTCGCATAGTCCCCTCTCGCCTTACCAGTAAGCAAGGGAATAAGGCGCAAAACCTAGTCAGACCTAGGCCACCGACATGCTGCTGCAATCCTCTCAAAAGTTAAAAGGAAGTTTTCAATATCATCATGCTCTGTTAATTTCTCTAATCTGGGTTCTGAGGGGAATTGAAACTGACCTGATGAGGCAGGAGATGGGACATACTCGTGCCAGTTCTGTTTGGACCTGGGGCACAGGTTCATCTGAGTCCAGAGCTGTTGATGTGTTCTCCGAATTGGGGAAGTGCGAGCTTGCACCTCAAGCTGCAGCAGTTGGAACTGATGTTGTAGTGCCCTAAACCACTGCTCCTGTCGTGCAGACTCCTTCCTCAGTTGAGCGTCACGGGCCTCTTCATGGCCCATGTCGGCACGAAGAATGCTAGCCAGGTCCAGCATCGTTGGATCTCTGCTTTATTTAGCCTCAGTGCCTGTGACTCCTCCTGAAGCTCCAGTGTCAGTGCCAGCTGCTTGCTCCTCTTGTACAGTCTGTTGTCCCTGAGACTCTCCATGATTTCCTCTTCCACTCCATCCTCCATGCCGCATTACTCTAAAAATTAATAGAAGTTGGAAAAAAAATAAAAAGATCACGGGGGGTGGACAAGCACATTGAAAAGCCAAACCACAATAACAACCTATGTTAAATAATGCTACCGAGTATAAACTAAGGATAAATCAAATATCATAACTAACTATAACTATAACTAGCAAAGAAAAGAACACAACTCAAAAATTAAATACTCAAACATGGTACAGTCCACTTATCCATTCCCCATTTAAACAGCTTAGAATCAATTGGAGGTCCTTACGTCTGTCAGCCAACAACCCCCAGTAGCAATTTCCCAGGAACTGGCAACTCAAAAAGAAAAGGTATGAATTTCACAGAATGTCACTTAAAGATAAAGAACCTGAAATTAGTTAAATTGACAAAGTTAACTAAATGTGTGCACCTAAATAGAAAACTAAGTCAAATAACTAATACAACTGTTTGTAGAACTAAAGTGTGTGTCCAGTTATTTATTTTGTGTAATGTGCTCAAAACCAAAGAGAGTTACCACCGTGACTTGTTGTTGCCATGTGTGGCTGCTAGTGCGGCCATCACACGGTCTGTCCGCCAGCGTGTGGCGTCCACCAGAGAACAAGCATGGTGTCCCGGCAGCCGCTTTTCTCTGTTGTTCTTTTCCTAACCACAACCATCCCATTGCTGTAGACCGTCTCGCATGCGGCGGTGAGTCTGACGATGTGTGTGCATTTTTTTACCCATTGTTGTGTCCCACAGAGACCGTCAATCGTGTTCCGGCGGTAGTTGTTCATTATGTGGTGATCACCACGAAATACAGTAACTTTCTGCCTTCTCTGCTGCTTGTATTAATTTGCAGTATTTAAAAAGAAAACGTATCAAAATGTCCCCAATGAAAGGGAAAATTCCATTACCCTGGAGATCCAAGATCCATGGTACAGTTTTGAGTGACCAAGTTGAATTGGATTGAACTCTGGTGGAAGCGAATGTCAAATTGCACCTGGAATCGAGTAAGCTTCCCTTCGTGTGAGTTCAGTTCCATTTGTATTCTTGTGTGATCAATCTGATGCAAAGCTTTCTCATGACACAATCATATTAACTTAAATATGGTGACGGCCCACTGCCGACCAGCCAGGTGAAAGTTGCCAGTATTTTTCAAAAGGCACGCCTGCGCAGCGTTAGGAAGCCGCCGCGAGCCACACAAGCAATCACGGCCATTCAAGTCGATGTTTGATGTTCTACCAGCTGCGTCACAGGGCGTCCCCGTGAATCGGCTCTCCGCTCCAATAAAGATACGCCCCAAGTCTTTCTTCATGCAAGCCACAGGCCGGTTGCACAGCCACGAAGGAGAGAAACAGCGCAAGTATCTAGTCAGTTTACCTAAATATCCCCAATATCATTTAAGTCTCCTCCACAACGCCACAGACAATGAGCTCATCATGGAGAGAGGTTCATCTCAGCCTTTATTCACCAGGACAGCAAGGGGAGAGAGGTGGGGAAGACATGCAGGATACTTGCTACAGGTCGAGTTAAACCCCGGACTTCTGTATTGACGAATAAACCTCTTTTCATGGTTATTCATTTTCAAACACAGAATCCCCAGTTTCTCGGGAAAAGTCCTGTGTTTGATCCATTTGTTAGTTTGACCCATCCAACACCACAACCTGCCATCTTTTTCAGAATTGGGCGCTCTTATACTTCCAGAACTTACTTCCTGAACCTTCGGCAGCTCTACAACCCTAACTCTCTTTACCTGCTAATCCTCTACTATATTAACCAGCTAGTCTCTAACTTCATCTATTTGCTGCTGAGTTCTTAGAGACTACTAAAAAAGGGCGCTGATGATACTGTAAGAGTGAACAAAACATGAAAGTTTTGGGCCTTAAAACCCCGAAAAATAGTGTGTCAAAAACCCTGCTCTAGTATTAGAGGATCTGTAGAGTGGGGAAATAATTCTCTGTGGATTTGGTACTGGGAGCGACCCCTCTCACATTACATATGCTAATTGAATCCCTTTTTGTCATTAAAGATCTAGACAATTTCGATAAAATACATGATTGTACTCATGTTAGACACAATATCAACTGAAAAAAACAGTCCTGTTCAGTAATGATTGCATCACTTGTTGATGGGTTCATGCTCACTCTTGTTTGTCTTCACACCTCTAATTGCAGACAACTCATTGGTCGAGATGACATCACCTGACTAACCCATACAGGTGTGAAAGAACTTCCTGTCCAGAGGGGTTCAGCACACCGCCTTTAGGAGCCACTAATGGGCTGTAAGACATTGTTAACAGAGAGGCAGATCTCCCGGGACCTGACTGTTTGTGTCTGATGATGCCCACTATACACAACAAAGTAAAGGTCATTTAGCCCACCAATCCCTGATCTATAGGGAAATGAGTTTAGATCTTCAGTTTTAGCTCTGCTCATTAAGACACCATGCTGTAGCATTCACATGAACTTTGGCTCTTTAAACTTGCTGAAGACTACATTGTGCAATGCAGTTTTTCTTTTTAGTACCATATGGTTGTCAGCAGGGCCTGAAGTTAACTTTGTTGGCCACTAGCCACACAGGCTTTTTATCAGCCAACGTTTTTCCTTAAAGGATTTATGAGTATGCAGTCATAAACCAGCCATGAAACCTCGCCATTGTCCCCAACTGTCCCGTTTGGTGTGGAAAACGTCTTCTTTTACTTTTCTTTGACTGAGCCTCATCTTTGTGTCGGTTGATTGTTTTATCCGGCCTCTTCACCCCAATGATGTGCCCCCACCTTTTTATTATTATTTTCACAAGCACTGTAAGATCACATTAGGCCATTTTATTAACTTCATAAACAAGCAACACGGTGTCACTAAAATAACTGATATGTTCCCATTCTTGAACTTATTACTTGTCCTGAAGAATACTTACTACAAAGGACTCAGCAGCATGTGTGTCTGTGGCCTAAATGAAAATGAATGATGGCTCCTCATATGATGCAGCCAGGCTGTACCAGGCGACCAATGGCAATGCCCGGCCAATGAGAACTGAGGACTCTGTTGTTTGTTGACACTTAGTGTTGTTCTTTTCACATTTGAACCAAGTCTGTCATTTCCTAGAATTGGGAACATTTCACGAGCAGAAGGAAAAATTGATTCAATCAAATTTCAGAAAATTTTGGACGCTAACTTGACTTAACTTTTCTTGGCTGTATTTATGCACATTAATACAAATTTTTCCCTCGGTGCCCAAACTTTAGAGTCCCCCTGTAGTTTGACCGCCGTTCCATCTCAGTGTCTCGACGGCTGCCTCAGTAGTTTTTATTCTGTTCCATCAGCCCCTCACTTCCCCCGGGCCTGTGCACATATATGAAACTTTCTAGACATGACACCAGATACACCCAGATTCCCTGGATTCATGTTAAGGCTTTCATTTTTGAAAGAACTTTCAAAAAAACTTTTTTGTTCCCGTCCATAATTCAGAAATCTCGTAAGCTGGCAAGCCTGAAAACCAACATTGAATGCCCATGACATCCCTCGGACGGCACTGCATTAAAACCAGCATCATTACGTAAAGGACATTATTACCACGTGGCTCAGGACACTTTGGAAATCCATTGTCAGTTAACACAGTCCATCGCTACATCTACAAGTGCAAGGTAAAACTCCAACCATGCAAAATGATAGACATATATCAACAACACTCAGTAACGCCACTGGCTTCTCTGGGCCCAAGCTCATCTTAGATGGACTGACGCAAAGTGGAAAGTGTGCTGTGGTCTGACGAGTCCACATTTTAAATTGTTTCTGGAAATCATAGACTTCATGTCCTACGGGCCAAAGAGATAAAGGAGCATCCATATTGTTATCAGCGCAAAGTTCAAAGCCAGCATCTGTGATTGTACTGGTGTGTTATTGCCCATGGCATGGGTAACTTGCACATCTGTGAAGGCACCATTAATGCTGAAAGTGCATGAAGTTTTGGAGTAACTTTGGAGAAAATGTGTGCCATCCAAGCAACATCTTTTCATGAACGTTGCTGCTTAGTTCAGCAAAACATGCCAAGCCACATTCTGCACATGTTACAACATGACCTTACTTCCTGCTTGTCTCCCATCAAAATAGCTTTGGCCCTATTCCGTACATTCTGGTACGCTCCGGCTGCACTACAACCCTAATCCTATTTACCTGCTAAATCATCCATGTTCACCAGCTCGTCTCTAACTGTGTCTTTGTGCTAAGCAGCACCACACTTTGGTACAGCGGGTATTTAGAGAGTTCTAAAGAAAGTTAGCTCAGAACTGGAGAATGAAGAAAATAGTAACGTGTTGGGCCTTAAAAACACAAAATCAGTGAGTTAAAAACCCTTTGTGAAGCTGAGAGGATCTGCAGAGTCGGGAGATAATTCTCTGTGGATTTGGGACTGACAGCAACCTATCTGACATCACACATGGTAATTGGATCCCTTTTATTATTAAAGATCTAAAACATTCTGATTGATTAAATTATTGTACTTATGGCAGACACAATATCCACTAAAAACATCACTGTTCAGTAATGATTGCATCAGATGTTGATTTTTTCATGCTGTCTTCACACCTTTGATTGCAGTGACACCTCATTGGTCGAGATGTCATCATCTGACTAACCCGTACAGTTGTTAACAAACTTCCTGTCCAGAGGGGATCAGTACACCGCCTTTAGGAGCCACTAATGGGCTGCAAAACATCGTTCATAGAGAGCAGAAATCTCACGGGACCTTGTGTGTGACGGGGTTCACTAAACAGGCAAATTAAGTAAATGGTCATTTTATTTCATATTTATTTTAAAATAATAAGAAAAAACACACTTGTCATGTCAAATAAACACTTGTATGATGATATATCGAAGGTCCAGCTAGTAGCAAAACTCTAATATTTTTACAGACTACTTCTCTACTTCTGCACTCCACCAATCCCCCCCCCCCCCTTTTCCCGGGAGACTGCTGTTTTTCATTGCCCTCTGCTGGTTTCCTCCTGTGGTGAAACCTCTCCTGTATTTCTCCCAATTATGATACATTTTCACAATTCTTTCCTTTTCATATCAACCTATTTTTGCACAACACAGCTCTGAGACTCTAAAGGTATACAGTTTCCATCCAGCCCGAGTTCTTTCCTTGCAACTGTCACGCTGCCTGCTCTAGAATTATTGAGTCCTTGTAAATTAGAGTAGTCTAGACCTACTCTGTCAAGATAACTTGTTATGACTTTATACTATATGTAAATTAATTTAATTAACTAGGAACACTAGGGACAGCTACCAGAAGACTTATAACTTTAATGACAGGTTGCTCACGTCAGATCTACGTCTTCAAGCTTAGTTGGAGGCTGTGCAGTGACGCTCGGCACTCACCGAAAAAAGGCTTCTGATACACTTATACATTTCCATTCAATTTATTTATAGTATAAATTCATAACAAGAGTTATCTCGAGACACTTACAGACAGAGTAGGTCTAGACCACACTCCAGAATTGACAAGGACCCAACAGTTCTAGTAGTTTCCACCAGAGCAAGCAACAGAGCGACATGTCATGGGCCCGCTGCTGTCTATGTCTGTCTTCCTTTTTTCCCTTTGTGTCTGTCTGTATTACTGTCATCCACTAGAGCAGGGGTTCCCAAAACTTTCAGCCCATGACCCCCAAAGTAACGGTGCAAGTGACTCGCGACCCCCCCACTATAAACGTATATAAACATTGCGCGCAACCGTGCACGCACTATAGGCGTATCCAAACACGAGCATATTGACAACACAAAATAACACACAAAATAACACAACAGTTTTGTCTTGTGTTAAAATCATGGTTAACATATGCTATTTCTAATTGTTTTTAAATTTTTCTTTTATTTCTGGAAATCAACTTGCGACCCCCCCTCTATGGCTCGCGACCCCCTTGTGGGTCCCGACCCCCACTTTGGGAATCACTGCACTAGAGGACTCCATTGAGGAACCTGGTCCAGAGGCGTGTCCAGACTCTGCCATCCGCTTTGCACACAGCTGCAACTCATCCTCGTCAATCCAGCTCCACAGTATATATACCCGGGCCGACCACCTCTTCGGCGCCAGTTTGTACTACCCCCTACGTGGTAACTAGGCCAGTCATTAGTACACGTTAATCTCTAAACCTTGCTTCTGACTAACTTTGTTTGTTCCTATCTCAGTGTCCGTCGTCTGTGTTTGCCGTTTCCTCAGACCCGCTCCGTGTGACCATCATCCACCACCACCACCACCACCTGCTTCTCGTCTGTGTTTTTATGTTGGATTAAAACCTCTTCTTTACCTTTTGTCTTGTGCTTGTGTTGTTTCTGTGTTCGGGTCCAACCTACCCATAACACGACAGTGGTGAGGAAAAACTTCCTTTTAGGCAGAAACCTGGGACAGACCCAGGCTAGTAGTTTGTAGCAGTTCTTTATAGTAGTTCATGGCGTAGCAGGGCACTGTTCGGCATTACAAGGCCCAGCAGGACGTGGCAGGGCACAGCAGAAGCTTAGACATCATACCCGTCGTTCATAAGCATTCTTCTTCCAACTGGTCTGTCCTTACCCTCATTCCTCCCTCCCCCATCCCTCCCCCCTCCCTTCCCCAACACCCAAATGTTTTTGCTCACGTGTTGACAACTTCTCTCTGGCCTCGGCGGCTCCAGCACTCGGCCCGCTTCGTCAACCTCCATCGCTACCCCCAGCGGCAACAACCACCGGGCCATCAGCACTTCTGGGTCTTCCGCAAGCATTGGCCACGGCCAGTGGCATCACGCCTGACGTCACGATGCCTGGACAGCCACAGCACGCATCACCAGCTCCAACTGGCGGGGGGGGGGTCGTGTTTCCCCATGTGCCTGCTCCCTCTGTCTGTCATGTCTCAGGCGATCTCTGTCTTCTTTTCACCCCCATGTTCGCAGGCTTCACAAAACCCTGTGTGCATACATCCTTTATCCCTTCTTCTACCCTTCCTTCGGCCTAGCCTCAGCTGCTCCAGTCACTCAGCCCGCTTCGTCAGCCTCCATCGCTACCCCCAACAGCAACGACCACCTGGCCTCCAGCACTTCCGGGTCCCCCTATGCAGATACAACCTTCATCCCTTCCTTCTACCTTTCCTTCAGCTGTTCCTGGCCAATCGGCTTCTGCTCCCTCCCTTTCCAAGATGGCCGCACTGCAATTCCAGTGCCACTTCCAGCAGCTCAAAGGGACCTACCTAATATGGTGATTGAAGGTCCTCAGCCTTCCTCTTCTTTCCAGCTGGTCTGTCCTTACTCCCTTCCCCCCCTCCACCATCATCCATGCTCATTCCATCCAACGCTTTTTCAGCTTTTGAGGTGTTCAGAATTTGCACCGACGTCATCCCCAGTTTATCAGACATCACCATCCACACCTCAAACTCTCTCATATTCACATTTAGAAGTTTCCTTCCTAACTTATGCCTTGCACCTCAGCTCCTACATCAACCCCTACGGGCCACTAATCAAATACATCGGCTCCAGGTATGCTGCCAAGGCATCTCCACAACACCCACTTTTCAGTATTCCAAAATGGCCACTTGATTCTAGTTTCAAAAACATCTGAACAGAATTCTCTGCATTTCAGCCATATCACCCAAACATTATTCCCGCCACTCTTTCCGCATTGGTGCAGCATCCACAGCCGGCATATCAGGCATCTCCAACCAAACCATTCAGTTCCCAAGTCGCTGGTCATCCCAGGCATACCGATCTTACATCCCAACATTCCCAACAATCTCAACGATCTCAGTCAAGCCCACGCACAACTCATTCTACACACTCTGACGCTTTTGGGGGTCTGTAAACTATTCCGGCGAAAAGTGCGTCTGAGAGGGAACCCCCTCCTCTGAGTCTCCTCCACCCATACATCCTCCCAGACCAGCCATCAGACGACATCCACATCAATTTATCTATCTGCACGTCCATATTGTTCATCTGCACATTCTAATGTTCATTAAATCTTTAACTAACACATGGTTGTGTGAACCTGCGACTTGGTGAGCCATTTTTTCAAAGTTCTGTAAACACATGTCCATTGTAATGTTTACTACAACATAATAGTAAAGTTCTTGCATGGCCCCTATCAGATGACTCCTTGAGCACTGATGCCTCGCTGTGCGATCCTCTGGTCTGATGTCATTTACATCAGGGTAATGTTAAGCATCCTCAGCAGCAATCACGCTGCGGTTGGATCATCTTCCTTCTGCCCGCTTTTCTTCGTCCTGGTTGAAGGTGTCTGTGAAGACCCCAAGAACTCTTGAATCTGAACATTCAGAACATTCAACAACAAAACAACAACATCAAACAGAACATTGAGGAAGTCTTATTTTCGTATTTCAAATGTCAATATGTTTATCTTCAATATTTTTTTATATCATACTTGTTGTCCTTATTGCACCGTGGGTTGGAGTGACACATAGTATATCTCTGGCCTTGGAAGTCTGGGCTTGGGTATACTGATGCAACATAACAAAAAAATGCGTAATCAGTGTGTGACACACCGTCCCTCCCTTTGGACCCTGTGTGTACAGGTTGCTGCTCTCAGTGAGACAGCAAAACAGGATAAAGCTTCAGCTGCTGCCTCAGTCTGCTGTAGTCAGGGGAGGGTGCTGTGTATTATTCTAAATGTTCACATACACTGATGCAAAGACTGTTTTCTGAATGTCTTTTACCTGCTGGACAGACCACAGGACACATATGAACACTATATACAGTATATTGTTTCAGCTGATCATATCAGCTGTTATAAGACACAAAAGTGGAGAACTTCACTACGCTAAAAGCTTTTCCCAAAGGTTGAATGTAATTGCAAATATATCACTTGTGGAAAAGAACCTTTTGAACATCTGTCATGTATGAGACTTGTTAACCTGGAGACATCTCTTTTTCAGTCATTCAACTCTAATATTGTTCAACAAAAAATGTGAGGTTGCTTGTGCATTTAGTTCATGTGACACTGACCTTTTTCTCCCATGTCCATGTTTTGTCTTTCTGAACTATCACAATTGTTAGAAATGTGCACTTTATGCAACTTACATAAATGCAGATAGTGTTAAATCTAGTGTTGAAATAGGACTTCTTGCTGTTAAAATTCTAATCTCATTTACTGTATCTCCATCTGTTCTCACGTCTCTTCTTCCAGCTCTGCTGTTGTGCAGACATGATGAGCAACAACAGCCTGAATCCTTTGTATTTTCGGTTCACTCTGTTTGCAGACTTTGGGCCCCTCAGGTATCTGTACTTCAGTCTGTGTCTGTTGCTCTACATGACTATTGTCTCTGCTAACGTTGCCATTATTCTGACAGTCTGTCTGGAGAAGTCTCTGCATCAGCCCATGTATATTTTTATCAGCTGTCTGTCTTTTAACTCTCTGTACGGCTCAGCCGGCTTCTTCCCCAGGTTTCTGATGGACCTTCTGTCTGACACTCATTTAATCTCACGTCCATTATGTTTCTTTCAGATATATGTTATTAACAACTATTTATCATGTGAGATGACTTTCCTCAGCATCATGGCCTATGATAGATTTGTTGCTATTTGCCAGCCTTTACACTATCACAGTAAAATGACATTTAAGATGGTAACACAGCTTGTGATTTTTTCCGTGCTCTACCCTGTATGTGTTGTGGGTTTCATGCTCTATCTTACTGTCCGATTACCGCTGTGTGGCAATAAAGTGAATAGGCTGTTCTGTTCCAACTTGCCTGTGGTTCAGCTCTCCTGTGTAGACACAACTCTGAACAACATAGCAGGTCAGTTTCTTTTAGTCACAACCATCCTAACCCCCCTGTTCTTTGTCCTGTACACCTATCTCCGTATTCTGCTTGTTTGCAGGAGAAGCTCGTCTGATTTCAGAGGAAAGGCGTTCCAGACCTGCCTGCCTCACATCATCACATTCACCACCTATTCTCTCTCTGTCTTCTGTGAGCTGTCATTGAGTCGATTTGAGGTTGATAAAAAGAATCCTATCATCACAGTTGTTTTATCTTTACAGTATTTGATGGTCCCCCCCATTAATAACCCTCTAGTTTACGGCCTGAGTCTGCCTCAAATCAAAGGAGTGATTGTTAGATTTTTTAAGAAGATTCCTGCTAAAAAAATCTAAAACTTAAAATGCACATATAGCCAACCATATATTGCAAAGCTACAAAATATGCTTCTAATACGGCTCTAATACGGGAAATGTATTTGTCCAGTTAACTTGTTTCATTTAATTTATTTATCTCGAACAAACAACAGTGTTGCAAGACAACAGTGAAAACAAAGAATTAAAACCACTGAATAAAAAGACAATTAATATTTAACAATTACAATAAAAAACTGATTATATATATATAAATATAAGGATTGGTTTGAGAAGGAGCAGGTGGAAGCAATTTGAAATGACACCTATGTCACAAAATCATCTTATAGCAAAGTAAAAAGATATGCGAATACTTATACAACAATACTTTTGCATTACATTTCCATTCCTATGTTTCGATTTTTTTTTAAAGTATTGGTCCAGTAATGATTTTTATAATCCTTTTTTCAACTAAATGGTATTATGGCTCTTTTTGATGTCATTGTTCAGTCCATCCCATAATCTCACCCCACAAACTGAAACACACGTGCTTTTAACAGTAGTTCACAATGTCCTCTTAGATGATTTCCCCGGCTCTTTCCTTCAACATTGGGCGTATGTTACATGATCAATTATTTTCTTTAACTTTAAACATAAATTGTGCAGTTTTGAATGTAAACGATGTCCATAAATATCAACAAATGTGAATTAAAAACAGATGATTAGTATGCTCATGTGTGTGATTTATTATCTTGATTGCTCTTTTTTGCAATGTGCAAATATTTGTAAGTTACTTTTCTAGGTACAGTATTTCCCCAAACTCCCACACAATATAACAAATATGGTAAAAAGTGTGCAGTACAGAGTATGTAATATTTTGGGTCAATATGTAGTTGTAGTTGTTTTCAATATACTAGTACTGCTGGCCATCTTCATGCACAGATATTTAATAAGGGGCTTCCAAACAGTTTGGATTCAAGTTCAACCCCCAGAAATGTAACTTCCTAGACTCTTTTGATTGTTTTATTATCAATTACTAATTTAACATCTGTATTTGTAGTATGATTTCCAAATATAATGCATTTAGTTTTGTTTAAAGTTAAGTATACGTTTAAGTTTAAAAATAACTTATTGAAATCAAAACAGAGTTTTAATTTATTCACTTTGTAAGTTATCCTCACAACATAAGGCTCTTACATACATTTTAAGGGGGGCTTTTTAAACTCACATTGTGGGTGTGGATTAGTCTCAACTGTTCATAAAAAGAATCTGATGATTTAGCAGGTAATAGGGTTAGGGTTGTAGTGCAGCTGGAGCGTAATATACCAGAATATACAGAATAATTTTAAAGTTCTTTCAAAAATTAAAGCCTTAACATGAATCCAGGATATCTGGGGGTATCTGGTGGCATGTCTAGAAAGTTCTATAGATCTGCACAGGCCCGGGGGAAGTGAGGGGCTGATGGAACAGAATAAAAACTACTGAGGCAGCCGTCGAGACACTGAGATGGCCCGGCAGGTTCAAACTAAACAGGCCGTTCTCATCAACCATTCGTACATATAGCTACAAAAAGTAAAGCACGATAATTCATATGTGCAGGTGAAACTCAAACAATTAGCATATGATGCAAAAGTTCATTCATTTCAGTAATTCAACTTAAAAGGTGAAACTAATATATTATATAGACTCATTACATGCAAAGTGAGATATTTCAAGCCTTTATTTGATATCACTTTGATGATTTTGGCTTATGAAAACCCCAAATTCAAAATCTCAGAAAATTAGCATATTACATGAAATTTAAAAAAAAAAAGGATTTTAAATACAGAAATGTCAGCCCTCTGAAAAGTGTAATCATGCATATATACTCAGTATTTTGTTTGGGCCCCTTTTGCTTGAGTTACTGCCTCAATGCGGCGTGGCATGGATGCTATCAGCCTGTGGCCCTGCTGAGGTGTTATGGAAGACCAGGATGCTACAATAGCGGCCTTCAGCTCTTCTGCATTGTTCGGTCTCATGTCTTTCATCTTTCTCTTGGCAATGCCCCATAGATACTCTATAGGGTTCAGGTCAGGAGAGTTTGCAGGCCAATCAAGCACAGTAATGCCATGGTCATTGAACCAGGTTTTGGTACTTTTGGCCGTGTGGGCAGGCTCCAAGTCCTGCTGAAAAATGAAGTCAGCATCTCCATAAAGCTTGTCTGCTGAAGGAAGCATAAAGAAATTATTTGGCTCTTTACAGATGTACATTTGCTTTGAAGAGTTTGTCCTGGGGGGTAAAGTTGGAAATGACAAACAAGGGATTCAGTTACTAAAGAGCACTACGAGTTAGCCAGGAGTCAAACCCAGAATCTTCTGATCCGTAGTCATACGCGTTATCCATTGCGCCACTAGCCCTACGTTCAGTGTTAGCAATAGCTACGTTCTTACAACATTGTATGCAAACAGTGGTGATCTTTGTTGGCAAGGGTATAGAAGGCCAGTTAAACGTTTATTACAGTCCAAAATTTGGGGACTCTTGCGGGACTTTAAGGCTAAGCTGTCCAGTTTCTATCAATGTAAAGTAAAGCAGAAGATGTAGTAATTCAAAGAAACAACAGAAAAGTAGCTTCTCACAGGTGCCGTAACCTAGATTCCTACCGAGGTTGCTGCAGCCACCGCAACACAGAGTACCAAGCACTATAAGATCACAACCATTTGGTATTAAAATCGCCGCGTTGTTGTGATAGCATAGTCGGAAATCAGATCCACAAATATGCTGCTATTTTCTAGGTTCCCCTAATTGATAAGTAACAACTGACAATTCCAGGGATAGTTTATCTAGTACTGCTGATTCTAAAAAAACAAAAACAGAGAAAGCTTCATGATAGCTGTGCTTGAGTTAAATTGAAGGATTTAGAGCGGTTTTAGCACATGTTGAAAACCTATTTACGCATCATTTGGCTTTTTACTATGTATTTAATTTACTGTGATAGACAATGTACAGGAGTAAACTTGGAAATGAGGATCAAGTAATTTAATAGCTAAAGAACAGAACAAACTATCCAGGAGTCAACCCTAACATCTTGTGATCTGTAGTCAGACGCGTTACCCATTGTCCCACTAGCCCTACGTTCAATGTCATTGTCAATGTCAATTTTATTTCAATAACACATTTAACACAACAACAGTTGACCAAAGTGCTAAACAGGGTTAATGTCAAATACATAAATAACAAGTGTAAAAATCAGTCCAACCAAAACACATCACAGGGAGACAAACAACAACACTTTAAAACATCAGAATCCAGGTTCAGAGAGCATTGGGAGTACCTGGCTTCTCACACCATTCTATGCAAACAGTGGTGATCTTTGTTGGCAAGTGTACAGAAAGCCAGTCAAATCTTTGTTGTAGTCCAAAATGTGGGGCCTCTTGCAGGACCTTTATCCTAAGCTGTCCAGTTTCTGTCAGTGTTAAATGAAGCAGAGGATTGAGTAATTTGGAGGCATAACAGAGAACTGGCTTTACAAAGCTGCCGTGACCCGGATTCGGACCGGGTTGCTGCAGCCACAACGCAGAGTACTAACCACTATACGATCACGGCCACTTGACAGCAGTAGGGCCTTGTTGTTGTGAAAGCATAGCGGGAACTCTGAATATCAACTCTACTGATATTTTCCTGTTTTCCCTGATTGTTGACTAACATATGAACATTTCATGGATGGTTTATCTAGCACTGCTGATTCTGTCCTTCAGGGACACATTTTTTTTTCAAGGAAAGATGATTAGCAAGCAAAAACAGAAAAACAACAGCAAGAGCTTGATTATTGCTGTAGTTGACTGACACTTAGAGGCTTAGATAAATTTACACACATGTTGAAACAATAAGTACTCATCATTTGGGTCTTTATAGATGTACATTTTCTTTGTAGAGAATGTACTGGGGGTAAAGTTGGAAATGACGAATAAGGGATTTAGTCACTAAAGACAATACGACATAGCCAGGAGTTGAACCTAGAAGCTTCTGAGCCATAGTCAGACGCATTATCCACTGCACCAAAGCTGGGGAACAATAGCCTGTAAGGGGGGGGATGATGAGGACAAAGGGGAAGAGGGAGGGAAGAAGGAAAAAGAGGGAAAGGAAAAGGAAAAAGGAGTAAAAAAGAGGAAATGAGAGAAAAGATGAGAAAGATGCCAAATTACACACAAAGGAAAATCACATCTACAAAGATAATTTTAATAGATGTGACTCCCTGATGGTCTAGTGGCTAGGATTTGGCGCTCTCACCGCCGCGGCCGGGTTCAATTCCCGGTCAGAGAATGGTCAGGACTTGATAGATACAGGTATAACATTTGAAAGAGTAAGTTCCTGGTTTTGGTTGATTTAGATTTGTCAGATTCTTTCTCATTAGTTTAACGCTAGAACCCCAACACTTTTAAAGAGTACCATTTCCTTTAAATCAGACCCCCGACAGCGGATGTATCCTTTTGTCATCATTGATGGGTCATAAACATTTCATCTGCCTCTATCTCAATTCAATAAAACAATTCTTTTCCTTTATTCAAACAGTAACTAAACCCCTGACCCCTGATTTTTTTACCTGAAAACCAATGTATGTGAGTGTTGAGTAAAGTTATTGTTGGATTCAGGTCCAAATTTTGACATTTTAGCGCAATGCAAAGGTGCATAAGAGAATTTTTTTCTACTTACCTGGAGCGATGCAGAGCAGGGGTGGCCAACTAGTCAAGGAACAGCAAGAGACTTGGTATTTAAGAATACAAACTGACTATGTGACAGATGTGTAATCTGTCATGTCCTGCCTTCTGAAGCTCTAGCCAGGCGCCATTCCTCGCCTAAAACAACATGAGTCATTCCAGTAAGTGAAAAGGAAACTCACATCTACAAAGATAAAGTTGATAGATGTGACTCCCTGATGGTCTAGTGGCTAGGATTCGGCGTTCTCACCGCCGCGGCCCGGGTTCAATTCCCGGTCAGGAATGGTCAGGACTTGACACACTGTAAAAAAGAATCTGTAACTTTACATTTTCCTGTTAACTTTATAGATTTTTTCTGTATTCTTTAAATACAGAAAAACACCAATAAAATAAATTACAAAATAAACTGTAAATTTAAGGGACAACTAGCAGGGGTGAAACCACCTGTGGAATGGAACATGGATGTGTAGAGATGGGCTTTCAAACAATGCACCATTTGACATTTTGACATGTCACAATGGGAAAAGAAAAGGTATAAATAAAAATGAATTATGGCTCAACTCAATTTACATTTTTACAGTAGACATAAGGCATTACAAAGTCAGAGACTAGGTGCTCATAGTGAAGGGCAGATGAAGCTTTGGTGAAGCACTGAACCACTTAGAGGAATTGGTTTGAAAATGGGTTCATTACTAGAAGCTTCAGTAACAGCGACCTCGCCTGGTGAAGGGCCAAGGCTGCATCCAAATGATCCCGACAAGATAGTGGACAGGAGGCTTTAGACTCACGTGTACTTACAATGGGATAGCATTCTCTTAAATAAAGATTGATGGATTTGTGTATTGTATAATTGGGTATTAGGTAAAGAGTGCTTGGGGAAACAGAGGATGTGCTGGGGAAATTTGGCACAAGTTGGGTGTGCTTGTGTAACTATGGCCGGGGGGTATGTGGGACAGGGACCACTCATCAATTTTTATTAAGGAACATTATTTTTTCCACATTATTGGACTGGAAAACTCTGACTGTTTGTGCATATGCAACAAACAAGAGTTCGGAGTATTCGGCCTTCTTGGAGACCTTAAATGGAGTCCTGTATGGGGCTCCAGTAGGGGACTCCATAGTTCTGCTGGGGGACTTCAACGCACACATGGGCAATGATGGAGATACTTGGAGAGGCGTGATTGGGAGGAACGGCCTCCCTGATCTGAACCAGAGTGGTTGTCTGTTGTTGGACTTCTGTGCTAGTCATGGACTGTTCATAACAAACACCATGTTTAAACATAGGGTGCTCACAAGTGTACGTGGTATCAGAGCAGAGAAATCATCCCAGCTGTGTACAGTAAGGATGGGATGTTGTTGTCCTCAACTGAGGAGGTAATAGGGCGAGGAACTTGAGGAACTCCTAAATCTAGCTGACACACCCTCTGTGGTAGAGGCAGAGCTGGAGGATGATGGGGGATTGTCGTAAATTCCCTGGTGGAGGTCGCTGAGGTAACCCTAACCTCTTTCAAGTAACATTGTCCACCATGGACAAGACAAATATTCAAGATTGTAGTTAATCAGAAATTGTAGTTAATTAAATAGCTCATCATGTTTATTCACACTAATTTAATAATACAATAATTAATAATTAATAATAATAAAATAGAGGAACAATGAGCAGGACATGGCTCCCCTTTTTCATTTGTCGCGTCTCTGCCTGTCAGAGATTTTTTTCTTCTAATTTATTTAATCTATTTCATCCGTAAAACACAGTCCCCCCCCCGCCTCTGATCAACCCATATCTATTGCATGCTTAAAATAACATACCGGTTAAGCCCGCCCATTTAAAGACAACCCGACCCACTTCCGGATTAAATCCTGTCCACTTCCGGGTTAGGCCCTGCACGATCCAAGCACAGATACAGATGCAGATACAGATACAGATAATGCTGTACTTGCTCATCCTAACAGGTACTTTAAGATCAGAGGGTAAGATCTTTAATCTTCCGAGGTATGATCCCATCCAGAACCGTGCCATAGCTGCAGTTTTATTATTTCTGGATGGGGCCGTGGCTGCTGTTATGTGTATAGCTGTAAATCTGCTCCCTAAAAACAATACAGGTCCGGAACTCCTTTCCCTCCTTTCTCCTTTGCCTTCTTCATCACTCTTCTTTGCACTCGTTCCCACTTGGACCTCCACAGGAATTAAAAGATGGCTCGTTCCAGGTCCAAAATATTTTTCTGGGTGGGATAAAAACAAAGCTGATGAGTAAAAGCAAAGGTAAGCAAAGCAGTACAAAAGGCTCGGCCAAACAGCAAAGCCCACCAAAAATAGTTTCAACTCATCGGCGTTCCCCTCCAAGGCAGTCTTTAGTAAAAAGCAAAAGACTTGTTATAAAGAGAAACCAGAGTGAGTACAGCCGTCTGCTCGACAGCAGCAGAAAACCCTAGTGGACCCAGTCCAAACCATCACGATAAACCTCACTGGGTGTCCAAACTAAACACAATGCCTCACAATGCCCTTTTTTTAAAACACCAGCCAATCACAAGTATTACATGTGAATCATCATTGTGTGAGTAATCAGGAAGCTCACATAAAAGATAGTTGCAAGGTCTACCAAATGTTTAACTTTACAACCCGTAAGCTGTTGGAACTTGGTTGCCACCTTTGGTCCAAATGTGAATTACAATTTTCAGCCCCTGAGCCTGCGTAGCAGAGCAGAGTGGCGCAGCAGAAGCGTGCTGGGCCCATAACCCAGAGGTTGATGGATCGAAGCCATCCTCTGCTAATTGCTATGTTTTGTATAAGCATCAAGTATGTTACCAGACTGATGATGTTTAAGATCTGTTGCTGCAAGTGTCTGAAGTGAAATGTCTCCACCTGCTTAAGAGTAAACCTAATGGCATAATTATATTATAATTATAATTGAACTATTATAATTATTAGTTATACGTCTCCTGGACATTTAATTAATAAAAGCTTTTCTGAGCCTTTTGAAATTTCTGTGAGTGTTTTCCCATATTTGTAAAGTTGTTTTTTTGACATTTTTGTAATTTTTTTTTTTTTCATTTGTTCACATTTTGGTCACTTTAATTAACATTTTCCTTTTTTTTTTTACATTGTCACACACACAAGTTCTTTATCAGTTACTTTATCGAGTCAAAATTTAAAATGAAATCCGTTTTTATCAACGTCATGGTCGTCTTTTTGACCATTTTGTGTCTTTCCCCCGATGTTGCTTGTCACTTTTTTTTTAAAAATTTTGACTTTCTTTTACATTTGACACAAGTTCTTTTATCAGTTTGTTTTTCTCCAATGCAGCGTGCTGGTTTTAAACGTACATGTATATTATGTATTATATATAAAACCATATACATGTACATATGTATAGATATATACATGTACACATGTATTATATATAGTACATATATACATGTACATATGTATTAGTATTTACATGTACACATGTATATATATATATATACATGTACACATGTATTATATATAGTACATATATACATGTAATATGTATTAGATATATACATGTATACCTGTATTATATATAGTACATATATACATGTACATATGTATTATATTATACATGTACACATGTATTATGTATATATATACATGTACATATTATTAAATAGACATGGACATAGTTTTATATATATACATATGTACATGTACATATATAATACATTTGTAGATGTAAATATAATACATATGTACTAGTATATAAATAATACATATGTATTCTCACTGAAATATAAAATCTTTTTATTCTTTTCTAGAGAGAAAAACTAGTTCTTAGTTATCTAAAAATGTATAATCACAAAGAGCCAAAAAACAACTCAACTGCATTAAAAAAAGAAAAACATCCGTTGATTACACCGTGAGGACAGGACGCATCTTCTATCCTTTTAACCTGACTTTAAAAACCCAGTGTTTCCTCCCGGGTCAAAAGGGACAAATCAGACATTTTCGTCCGTTTTTCAGACTTTTTTTTAGGTTCCACCAACACCTTACTAGTTTATACTTTCTGGAATTCATGGTCAAAACCCTCATTTATATAGGAAAAAAGTGAGAAAAAATTCAGAAAAAGAGAAAAAACGTATAAAAAATGGACAAAAAGTAATAAACAAACCCCAGAAAACAAATCTGAACAAGTGACAAAACATCAAAAAAATCAAAAGCCTCAACAACATCAAAAGCATCAAAAACCTCAAAAGCATCCAAAACATCAAAAAACATCAAAAGCATCAAATGCATCAAATGCCCAACACATCAAAAATATTCAAAAACATAAAAAAGCAGCAAAACCATAAAAAAGCACCAAAAGCATCAAAAAATATAAAAAACAGCAAATGCATTTAAAATATCAAAATATCAAAAA